>NC_036852.1:10329480-10367564 GCF_002910315.2 Salvelinus sp. IW2-2015
ACACACACACACAACCCCAGTAGACGGAGGACAGTGCCTGAAAACAGATGCAGAGCGAGAGCCGCGAGACCTATATTCTCTCTCTATGAATTGAAAATCCACTGGCCACATCAATGATCCGCCGTCTAATTTGACTGGCCCTGCCTGGTGGGTGTTGAGGCGCTCTAGGTACCCGGGCAGTGGCGTAATCGTGTCTGGCACATGCATCTGTCTTGGTCTCTCTCGCTTTGCCTGTTGGATGGCTTCCCGGAATAATGCAGCGCTGCATGTTTTCTATTAGCTGGCGGCTCTCGTCACGGCATTACTCGACAGGGTGGGTGGACCCCGGGGGCTTTATCCCTCCTGTCCCGCACTGGCTTGGCTTACTGCACTCTTGCTGTCTCATTSCACAGGGGTCGTTGCCATTCTCTGCTCTGCTTTGTATTCAACACGCCTGAGGGCTGCGTCGGGCGAGTTGGCGCACAATGACGCAAAGTAATGATCGGGAACTCAGACCAAGTGGCAGCTGAATAACCTCGCAACCGCCCTCTGTTGGCTTACACGACACTTCAAGCCAGCCTCCTCCTACCTAGCCCCACACACAAACAAGGGCGCACACACACACTCACACACACACTCACACACACACACATGCCACTAAAAACAGGGCGCCAGACGTCTCTATATCGATGCGTTTTTGACAGTCATATTATTCTCCTGGTTATTATGTGGCTAAACACTGCTATACCATTTCTCAATGTTTTGCTTAGGCCCTACATTTCTAGAGCACAAACTTCAGTTTTGGTGGTCAAGTCCAGTGGTGTGAAGTACTTATGTAAAAAGTACTACTTAAGTCGTTTTTTTTTTTTTTAGGTATCTGTGCTTTACTTTACTATATATATTTTTGACTACTTTTTCTTTATCTTCACTACATTTCTAAAGAAAACATTTTCCCTGACACCCAAAAGTACTGGTTACATTTTCAATGCTTAGCAGGACAGGAAAGGGTTTCCAATTCACTCACTAAACACAAATGCTAAATTTGTAAATTATGTCTGCGTGTTATAGTGTGCCCCCAGCTATCCGTAATTAAAAATAAAAATAAAATAAAAAAAATATCAGATTTTCTTACTATAAGCAATTTGAAGTTATTTATACTTTAACTTTTGATACTTAGGGATATTTTTGCAATTAGCTTTACTTTCGATACTTAAGTATATTTAAAACCAAATACTTTTAGACTTTTACTCCAAGCAGTATTTTTCTGGGTGACTTTTACTTGAGTCATTTTCTACAAGGTAACTTTTAATCAAGTATCACAATTGGGTACTTTTTCCACCGCTGGTAAAGTCTGCTAGAGCACTAACAACTGGTGTTAAAGTTAGAACAGGACAGAATAGGCCATGAAATTGAGATAATAAMATTTTTCTTATAGCTTAAGCTGGTTTCGATTTGGAGGGTTTGACGCAATTCCTGATAATGGATTAGAATGATATTGTTTCCACCGAAACAAACTTAATTATAATCTTGTTATTGCATCAATACCAGTTTTTTTTTAATAGATCAAAAATGGGCTTAGGTGGTGGGCATGTCAGGGGGCATGGCAATGAGTGTGATCGGCCAGTCTGCGCACAAAATTATTTTGAAATCTTTGTTCCTCATCTTGGCGGTGTATTTCTATACACAATTATTTTGAAATCTTTGTTCCTCATCTTGGCGGTGTATTTCTATACACCGCCAAGATGAGGAACAAAGATTTCAAAATAATTTTGTGCGCAGACTGGCCGATCACACTCATTGCCATGCCCCCTGACATGCCCACCACCTAAGCCCATTTTTGATCTATTAAAAAAAAACTGGTATTGATGCAATAACAAGATTATAATTAAGTTTGTTTCGGTGGAAACAATATCATTCTAATCCATTATCAGGAATTGCTTTTTTGGCTTTTTTGGCTTTTTTAAGGAAATTTTCTGCAGTTCTACAAATTTCTCCATCGAGTTGAAATATATTTTTGGATGATTTTTAAAGCTAGTTTCCTGCAATTCTATGCATTTTGCCATGGCTAATGCTGTGTTATTTTGCTTGTGTCTAATAACAAAATGTATAATATTGCTAAATTTATTGCATTTTTTTCWAATTTCTACATAGCCTACTTTGTATGGTTTAGTCGTTCAAGTTTACACTGACAGCGTTTTTCCATCCCAAAAATGTAATGAAATAAAAACATTTTTAGCGGCCCACCCAAGTATTACAATGGCAGATAATCTCTGAATTTTTTTGCCAATGGGTCTGTATTGTTAAAGCACATTCACAGCTTCATCTTGTGAACAGTGGATTTATTGCTATTTTATTTATTCTTCTAGAGTTTTCTAATTGATTGTTCACTCTTCTTGAAAGGAGTTTTGGGGAAATAATGCTGTCCCCAGCAATACGTTTCCAGTTTATTTTATGAAGCGTTTTAGCTTTAAATAAAAAAACAGACCGTTGCATTAATGCTTCAGGCAGTTGTTTAGCTACTCCTCTGAAAATAACCTCTCTCTCTCTCTCTCTCTCTCACACACAGATCGTTGACAGAAAGTGCCTTCGACATTCTTACTTGAGCTGCCTGCCTGCACGTCTCCTCCACCGAGCTGGCAACATTCCCTCCCTCGCTGTGACAGAAGATAGCTCAACCTCAGCCCCTGCCCTACCAACTCATCTTTTTCAGGCTCCGTCGCTGCACTAGAGAAACCCAAGCAGAAAGATTTAACTGCAGAGGTTGGGGGAACTGTCTGGCCACTCTGCCAAAACACAGAGTGCTGACTGACTCATTCGGGCAAGTTTAGTCAATACCCAGCCCAACATCTACACCCACTTAATATTCTCGCCCAAGCAGTGCCATCGCCCTCGRAATAGCACCAGTTTCAATTCTCTTCCCCCGCCACCCCTTCCTTCCCACTACCACCACGTTCAGACGGTCCGTCAGTCCAGCCTGCCTCTGAGCATGCCCCCGTTGCCCTGTCAGTGGCCTGCACCTGGGACTAACTGATTGACGAGCAACGTCTTTTGATTGACAGCTTCTCTGATAGCCGCCATCTCCCAAGCAGCGACCACATCCGGGTTGCAAATCCACCAACTCTGCTGCTCTGAAGTCCGCAAGGGCAAACGACTTTCACTGATCCCCCACACTTTTTTTTTGCTACACTTTTAGTTGTTTTTCTAGCACACTGAAGAGCCATTAGAGTATAGCCTCTCCTTAAACAAGTGGCTAGCTTTACCCCACCCCGGCATTGCTATGGCTTTAAATATTGCTTCGATGCGAGACACAAAATGGCTGACGCTGGAGGTGTGCCGGCAGTTCCAGAGGGGGACATGTTCGCGGAGTGATGAGGAATGCAAATTTGCGCACCCACCCAAAAGCTGCCAGGTGGAGAACGGAAGGGTGATTGCCTGCTTTGACTCACTAAAGGTAAGGAGTGCAGAGCAGAGATAAAGGGGAAGTATTTATTCTAAGGCACATGTGTCAAACCAGGCCTGCCGGCAGGATCCGGCCCGTGACACATTTCTATCTGGCCCATTCTGTGCACCAAAGGCAGTACATTGCCACACACTCCTCTTCCCAGACCCACACACACACCTCCCAGAGACCCACACACACACACACACACACACACACCCAACCATGAGCCCGCCAGTGTGCTGTATCATATCATCACTAAACATTTGCAGCATCCCCAACTGTTCTCCTTAAGGGTACTGACCGATTTTAAGCATGTTGTAGGAACCGGGTCATTGTTGTACTACAGACAATGTCATATTGGTTGTCAAAAAGTTATTAGATAAAGGATTCACATGTGAGTATGATGAGTCAACTGTTTGATATGCTCTCAAAGTGGGCAGGTGGAGGGAAAGTACCTGGACACATGCCACCTTCCTAGGCTACTAAAATGTTGCAGTCTGGCTTCAGTTTTTAAAGCTTGACAAAGAATAAACAAAAAACTAAATCTGCAAGAAAACACCATGCAAAGGATAAACATGTAGGCCTATTACAGTAACATACAGCTGTTTTCAACTACCTGTGATCCATGCAGCGCGAAAAATTGACAACCTAGGTACGTTTCTGTTATTTGCAGTTTTGCAATACTTTTAGGGTTGTAGCATATTATGCACCTCTGCAAGCATAGCAGCAGAGGCTGGACAAATATGATGTATCTTTTGTTTAATGTTAAAACGCTCAATACAGCATCCTATGTACGTTTTTAATGGACATTATATAAAGGGGCATACTTTTTCAAGTAAAAGAATGGCCAGTTTGGGTCGCAGTTATATGCAAAAAAACAATCTAAATACAAACGGGCTGTCTGGCCTACGAATTTGTTGTTTTTTCAATATGGCCCTTATGGTGATGGCSTTTGACTCCACTATTCTAAGGGCTTCTGTGGTATTGATCTCCAAATCCTTTGCTCATTAAATTGGGACAGATTTACTGTATATTTAAATTGGGCACTACAGAGTGAAGACCCTTTAAGTTCGCTACAACCAAGTTTTGTTTCATAATGGCTTCGCTTTTGCCCTGGTTTGAGTAGATATGTCTTGCTGTAGGCCTAATCATTGTTAAACAACTCCCTAGTTATAGTAAGTTTAAAAGAGCCTGTTGAAGAAGGCTCAGCCGGTTAAGGTAGCATATCTATTCAATCGAAGCAAATTAGCTTGGCCTATTACGTAACAATTTTGTGATATGAGGGGACTCAAGCAGKTAATGTGTAAACTGCATGCGCTATAGATCATTCATACCACAGTATCATGTAAGTACACCTGATTTGTTTAAAAAACCATTTTGCTGTTCCGATGGTAGGAGGCAAACGAATTAGAGAGTGTGTGTGTGTCAGTTCTCCACGCAACGCGAGAGTCAGACAAGCTTGAYCTATAGAGCGACATGTCCGAGGTCTTCTGTCGTGATCTCTGCCGCCAGTTGTGGGTGGGTTTTTAATACTTTTAGCGATGTTACCATTCCACGTCCATCCTTTATACTAGTGACCAACGTCTGATCGGTGTAGAGGTGTCCGATGGTTCTATTTCTAGACTGTGTCAGCTGTTACACATAAAACGACATGTTGAATAAGGTGAATGTTTTTCTTTATTTAGCTTATGCAAGCAGTTGTTGTAATAGCAATAGCATAAAACTACAAGAGTATGGTGCATGGTCACACTTTATTTGGATAGTCCCATATAGATGATGTACAGATAGTCATACGATCAACACACTATCTGTAGATAAGCAAATGCTTGCAACGGTTACTTAAGGGTTAGGGTTTGGTTTCGAGTAAGGGTTAGGTCTAGCTTAAGGGTTAAGTTTAGGGTTAGGGTTGGTGGATAGTTAGTTGAAATGTTGTTGACACTTATTGAACAACTGCTAACCATCTACTTGTGACTATCCAGATAGTGTTACCTGGCACATTCAAGGATTTATGCTTTATATTTATTTATCCATTATTTATTTTTTCTGCACTGTGTAAACATTTTTGTTTCAGACATTGAAAAGACCTAGGCCGATACTGGAATCATGCTGCCTCGTAGTCCAATAATTCAATAGTGAATCAATAAAAAATAAAATGCAGATAAAATCCTGAACTTTCAAGATGAAAGAACCGGACAAAAAACCTGCTAAGAACCTCGTATTAAAAGCAGGTCCCCTTACGTAACATTACACAGTGAACTACTGCAGTGTGGATGGGGGAGTGCAGGCTCCCTTATATTTAAGACGGTACTAGCAGTAGCTGCGATTAAACCTTGGAAACCTACCCAGTGACAATGATGAATGACCAGAGAAACTGGAGCAGGTATCTTGCCGAACAATAGTCATACGTCACAATGCCTTTGCTTTTTAGATGAACGTGTGAGCTATTGCAGCAATTTTAAAGGGACACCAACCAGAAGGTTACGCAGTGTTTATAGCACGGTCTTCAAGGTCATGCTTTGGGTCAAAGGCAGAGGATTGACTTTCACACACGAGTGAGATGCGCTTTTTACATGATACCAATACTGAGAACTCACTGGGGGTCTGCTATTTTTCTGGTGCTGTTCCCACTGTCGCTGACCCTGTAAAAGTGTGAGTTACGATCAATGCGCATTCTACATGATACRACATCTCTGTCCAGCAAGATTTAGGGCCAAAATACTATATACGTTTCATTTGAAATTGTGAATGTCATCATCTGTAATGATCACCACCTCCTTGGCATGTGTGGAATTCTGGATGCTTCAGTTCAGAACTTAACCCAGTAACCACTCTATAACTACATGAGTCTTGGCAGCTCTACGTCATTTAGAGGCAACTCGCTGTTGAAAATGGCGTTGCGTTTATGGGGCCATCAGCTGTTTTCTTGGCAACCCCCTTGTTATTTGTAAAGCCCCTTTGAGTTACTGCAGAGCAATCGGCCAATTGACTGGCGGTCTATTACAGCTGCCCGGCTCCGTCAAACCCCCGCAACAGCTTAATGGGTTTACAGCTGACTTCAATTGGGATCGATTTGTAATCGTGCGGCGTAAGGACCTGACGTCCGTTCTCCGGGTGTTCGCCTACGTTCTGTTCGAGATGCAAACTGCATCGAAACGTTTGATTTGTCACTGACATTTTAAATGCGGTGTTATTGATCATGTGAAGTGTAAAACAGATACTGAGATGCCACAGAGTCAGATATGAAGGAACAAACTGCAAGGCTACGCTCTATGTTGAAATGGTGTGTCCTCCTAACCCTCGTAGGCTCAGTGTTATTCTGGTGGTTATCTTGGGAGACCTGTTCTGTTGACCTGTCCCTCCGAGGCATATCCTCACGTGCCTCGGGAGCCAGTTGAGACATCACCGCCAGGCCAATGTCAGAGTCCGAGCTCTCTCCTATTATATCTGGAATATATGCCTGCTTGGATCCTCCTCAGCCACCCCATCTGTGACAAGTTTATCTTGCCTGTCTGTAGTGCGAGGCGTGACACGTGGAGATCTGAAGGGATCCATTCAAAGGCGCAACCTCAGAGAGAGGTGAGGTAGAGGCACTCTGCTGCATAACAGAACAGCCAGGCCTCCTCGCAGATCCGCCGGAGGCACAGCAGTCACCCGACCAAGAGGGTCCATGGGGCGGGGACAGAGCAGTGAGAGAGGCCAGTCAGGCCACTGGCAGCAGAGCCCAGATAAACACTGGCAGGTTTGACCTGCAGAGGCAGGTTGAACAGCAGGCTTTGCATTCTCCCTCCTCTGTKTGCTTTGCATTAACAAGAAGTGCAAGATAAATTAATTCTGTCACGGGCATCGTTTGTTACATTCACCGTTCCGCCGTGAATTTGTCTTGCTGATCTCAGCATTTCGTACTGTCTCGTGGATTGCGTGCGTCCTTTCTGGTGCTTTTCTCKCCCGTTGGACAGAAGTTCTGTGTCGCATAGACACTTTGTGTGTCCAGTGCAATATGTTATCATTACTGTAGGCAAAACTATCCCTTCAAATATTTTTGGGTTTTAAAACTAGGTTTTGGTTTGAGCTAACGGACACATTCAGGATAAATTGGAGTGAGCCTGCCCCAGAGAAGGTTAGAGCTGAAGCATGTGTTGCCATAGCAATTTACCTGGCTAAAAGGTGAGCCACCTTCGTGACAACGGTTATCCGGTTTTGATTTCAGAATTGGCTTAAGCTGGCTCACTTACTCCTTTATCACGCTTTGTGACAGGCTACTGGTTTGCTTTGAACTAACCTGACAACAGTTAGACTTCTGTCCAAGATGCTAACCAAGGGAACCATGACCGTGAAGGAGGAGGGGTTGGGGGACAGCAACAAAGGACAGAAGGTATCTCTATGAAAACAACATAAATACCAGAGTCATGTGATTGTGTCGTAATGGCTGTGAGTGAATAGCCTGTTGTTGAGTGCCACCTGTTACTGACACGTCTAGGGGTATAACAGTTTACCAAACCCACCTTTTCGGTAAATATTGCAGTTTTGGTTTTGGTGGTCATGTTTCGGTACAGTGGGAAAATGAAATGCCAACCGTTACTGTAGTTAATTAGAGTTTATTTAAGGAAATACAAAGTGTTGGTATTCCTGATTCCATATATGATMATGAGTCATATAATGCCTGATGGGAGCACTGTCAGGAATACCAACATTTTGGATATTCTTAAATGAAAACGCACGATTACTCAACAACATGAATATAAAGTGCAATATGTGTGTGAAATCAATATGTGGCTCAGACATTGTMTAGGCCTATGCTATAATATGCGCTCTTGTGACTCATAAAGGGGTTGTGTCTGTAGCTCAGTAATTTAAATTTCCCACTCTGGGGTAATGTGATGGACTTTCACTGTTAAGACCTGGAGGTCCATCCATCTGTAGTAAGCGCAATACAGGGTGCATTGGCCAATTCATTGAACTTCGGCTTTAGCTTCCTTATAGAGGTGGGTAGGCTACTACCTTTTTACTGAAATGGATGTGAGAGGGCGAAGTTTGTAAGGTGGCTTGAGCACATTTACGAGGTGCTGAAATTCCCTATTCTTCTCAACCACCGAGAATGGGTGCTTATCCGTGGTTTTAAACATACCTAACACTCATACCTTCTTTGTCCCGGTCAGAATCCACTGCTTGAATGCAGTGGGGAGATGAAGTTGTGGTGTTTTTTGGGGAGTTTGTCTTGCTCCGGTGGTAGGAATACTGGGGTGATTTCAGTGTAAATGTGTCAACATGTTTGAGGTTTTGGCAGCTGCGTAGGCCATTCTTGTTGAGCAGTAGCAATATACTATTTTTGTCCCTCGCCGTTGTAATCTACTGGGGAGCCAACATTTTCCCAAACTGGAGATTCAAACATTGATGGAATCCTCCTGGTTTATCGACCCCACCACTCGCCATCATACAGAACTAGKTCCCAGCTGCGCATAAAAAAAGGACAGTTTTGAAATGCGGCAATTTAAGATAAGAATTGATTACAAMGGCTCTAGTTGTTTTAATGGAATAGGCAGAAATGTTTTTTTCAGCTCAGATTTACTCAAGGCACACAACACAGCGTAGGCATAGCCTATATGCCAAGTGTTTTTATTTTGTGTATATATTTTTTTAATGTATTAATTCGGGTTCACGGTGCGGACCGAACCGCGTTCCCCGTCCCGAACGATTTGGTACGAATAYGTGTACTGTTACACCCCTAGACACGTCTGCAGTGAAAGTTTTGGGCACAGACATGGATTCCAGGGCTCTTCTCACTCATTATGGAAATGAGTGTTTGTTCTTCAATCAACTGCCTATGACTAGACTCAATTGTTTCATTGGAAGATTGGAAGTCTTCGTTGACATAGTGCCTTCAGAAAGTATTCCCACCCCTTGACTTTTTCCACACTTTGTTGTGTGACGGCCTGAATTTAAAATAGATTAAATTGAWTTTTTTTTGCCTACTCACAATAGCCCATAATGTCAAAGTGGACTTATGTTTTTAGACATTTTTGCAAATTTTAATAAAAAATGTAATAGCTGAAATGTCTTGAGTCTATAGGTATTCAATCCCTTTTGTTATGGCAAGTCCCATAAGTTGCATGGACTCACTCTCTGTGCAATAATGGTGTTTAACATAATTTTTWAAATTTTTGAATGACTACCTCTCTGTACCCCTCAGTCGAGCAGTGAATTTCAAACACAGATTCAACCACAAAGACCAGGGAGGTTTAAGCATGGTGAAGTAATTAATTACACTTTGGATGGTGTGTCAATACACCCAGTCACTACAAAGATACAGACGTCCTTCCTAACTCAGTTGCCGGAGAGGAAGGAAACCGCTCAGGGATTTCACCATATGACCAATGGTGACTTAAAAACAGTTAGAATTTAATGACTGTGATAGGAGGAAACTGAGGATGGATCAACAACAGTTACTGTAGTTCACAATACTAACTGAATTGACAGAGTGAAAAGAAGGAAGCCTGGACAGAAAAAAAAATATTCCAAAACCTGCATCCTGTATGCAATACTGCAAAAAAATGTGGCAAAGCAATTCACTTTTTGTCCTGAATACAAAGTGTTTGGTGGCAAATCCAATACAACAGATTAGAGTACCACTCTCCATATTTTCAAGTATAGTGGTGGCTACATCATGTTATGGTTATGCTTGTAATCATTAAGGACTGGGGAGATGTTCAGGATAAAAAAGAAATGGAATGGAGCCAAGCACAGGCAAAACCCTAGAGGAAAACCTGGTTTAGTCTGCTTCCCACCAGACACTGGGAGGTGAATTCACCTTTCAGCAGGACAATAACCTTAAACACAAGGCCAAATCTACACTGGAGTTGCTTACCAAGAAGATAGTGAATGTTCCTGAGTGGCCAAGTTACAGTTTTCACTTAAATCTCCATGAAACTATATGGCAAGACCTGAAAATGGTTCTCTAGCAGTGATCAACAACAACTTTCACAGTGCTTGAAGAATTTTGAATAGAATAATGGGCAAATGTTGTACAATCCAGGTTTGGAAAGCTCTTCAAGGCTTACCCAGAAAGACTTGCTGCCAAAGATGCTTCTACAAAGTATTGACTCAGTGGTGTGAACTTATGTAAATTAGATTTCTGTATGTCATTTTGAATACATTTGCTAACATTTCTAAAAACCATGTTTTCACCTTGTCATTGTGGGGTATTGTGTATAGATGGATGAKAATTTTGGGGTTTAATACATTTTGAATTCAGGCTGTAACACAACAAAATGTGGAGAAGTCAAGGGGTATGAATACCAAGAAGGGATTCCTCAGAATGAAAATGAGGGGACAAATTGAATAAGTGTCTCACAGTAGGGATGCTGACTGATCTAGGATCAGGTCCCCCCTATCCATATAATCTTATTCATTGGGATTTAACAGTCAAAACTGCGCTTGATTCTTACAGCGCCAGCAGAATGCTGTTGTGAGGTGTTGGATTATTCCTCCCTCGCCTCCATGCCTGTTATCTTCAGCATCAGCGCTACTTCTCGGGGACCACCACCACACCTGACTTGAGTGTTTACAACCAACCTGTTTTCCAACGCTGCCTCAGCCTATCAGATTTCAGAGTTTTCAAACAGAAGCGGTTAGCTACACTAGTAGTAATTGTTGTTTAATTTATTGTGTTTTCCTCTTGTCAAATAAACATTGCGTGAGTCTCATGGCACCCTATTGACTACATAGTGCACTATATAGGTTGCCATTTCGAACACAGACATAGCCCCTCGGCGTGAACATGCCCTTGTTTTCTCTCCTTTTGTAAGGACATCTTAATCCTTATGAAATGTGAAAATGGTAGTGTTTGTAAACAAATGGATTTGCGGGGCAGAGGAGGTATGAGAGTGCACTGCCTGGAAGGCCTACGGTGCACACAGCGTGTATAGTCAGGCAGGAAGCCTGGTGCTGGATTTAAACCAATTGTCAAAGATTTTGACACAAATTCAACGAAAAACTTCCCCTGACATCTTTGCGCTCTGTGCAGCAGCCACTCCCTCATGCTTCAGTACATAATCTGTGCAGAGGAAACATGGATAGAGTTTAACACACTTTTAAAATCTTGTTTTAGAATTTAGATCAAAATCCTACCTCGCCTATTTGCTACGTTTGTGTTCGAGGAAGGAATGCTTCACTTCGCCTTGACTTCTCAGGTGGATATAAGTTAGCAAACTTTTTAGGGAGTGGGGGTTTGGGGGTACTTCCCCTAGACTGGGCCACACCCTCGCCAGAGCAAACATGCATGGACGGGGGAATGTATGCCGTGCAGCAGGCAGCAAAGCATAGTGAAGCTAGTGATCCCCCGGGGTCATTCACAGCAACAAAAAAGCGCTAGCTGCTGACCTGAGCTTTAACGGTACGACTAGTGCTACCGGTGGAGACGAGGCTTTGATGATCCCAGCAGGCAGCAGCCCCCTCTTAAAAGCGGCCTCTCGGCACCCCCTCCACACCGTAAACACTCCAGACTTCATTTGGTCCCTGTGACGTCACTCTTCCCTGCTACCGTCTTGTGACCCCAGACCGACAGTCAGACAGTTGATAGGACGAGGCGAAGGTCTAGCTGTCGCAGACGGTTGCTGCAGCGGATATGAGGCCAGTGTTTCCCTCTTAAATGGGCCACTGCTCTGACCCACGTGTGTGTGCGCGCCTGCCTGCTATGGCCTGCTAGTCTCCACAGTGCAGTATAGCGCAGTGCGGGACCAGTGACGGTCTCTGTGGGCTGGAAACCACAGTCCTGGAATGAACTTCCTAAACATAAATTACACTGTGAGAATAGGTCAGACCACTGGCACAGCACAGCCCCAGCTCTGACCTCTGCAAAACTGGTCTAGGCCGTTGAAGCATTGGCTGCTTTAGTCTGTTATTGGGAACTAAAGCGTAGCCATTTTCTATTGATTTCTTCCCCCACATGATCTCATCCAAAGATTCAGCATAGGGTGTTAGTGACCCAGTATTACAAGCAAGCCAATAATGGGAGACAGAGCATTAAAAAATCTGTCTGTAGGACAGAGGCTTCACCAAGTCCTACATCACTGGCTCTCTCTCTCTCCTTTGTTAAAACAAGATGCTCTCTGAGAAATGCTTTCTCCTTGAATAATTTCTTCTGCAGAATGTATCCCTCACACTTGTTAATTGCACCATCCATCCACTGTGGGCTGTGGTAAGCAGGCACTGCAGCAGACCAAGGGGAGATCTAGTGAGTGCAAGGCAGGCAGGCCGGAAGCTCACTACACGCTTGGCCTTTGTGCCATTGTCTGCTTCCTACGTGGCACCATATTCCCTATGGAGTAAACTACTTTTGACCAGGGCTCATTGGGTTCTGGTCTAAAGTAAAGCACTATGTAGGTAACAGGGTGCCATTTGGGACGTAGCCATTGTCATTACTTATTGATCTGAAATGGAGCCTAATGCACATTTGAATTGTGCCTTTTTTGTTATGGCTGGGACGACAAGGAAACAAAACACAATGTTGTAATCTGTTGTCATCCAGTCACATTTATTTGTTTTCCAAGCTATATGTAATGGAGACAGAGTCGAGAAGCAGGTGCAATGTTTAATAAAACAACAAACATGAAACAAGACATAACAGTGGTGTCTACGGATAAACACAGGAACAATACTGACTGAGGAAAGAACCAAAGGGAGTGACCGATTTTATAAGGGAAGTAATCAGGAAGGTAATGGAGTCCAGGTGACTATCATAATGATGTGCGGGTGCACGTAATGATTGATGTCAGGTGTGCGTAATGATGGCTCCCAGGACCGGTCAAATCATGATTGGACATGATTTGGAAAGGCACACACCTGTCTATATAAGGTCCCACAGTTGACAGTGGATGTCAGAGTAAAATCAAGCCATGAGGTCGAAGCGCTGAGACAGAATTGTCGAGGCACAGATCTGGGGAAGGGTACCAAAGAATGTCTGCAGTGTTGAAGGTCCCCAAGAACACAGTGGCCTCCATCATTCTTAAATGGAAGAAGTTTGGAACCTCCTAGAGCTGGCCCCCCGGCCAAACTGAGCAATCGGAGAGAAGGGCTTTGGTTAGGGAGGTGACCAAGAACCCGATAGTCACAGAGTTCCTCTGTGGAGATGGTTGTCCTTCTGGAAGATTCGCCCAACTCTGCAGCACTCCACCAATCAGGCCTTTATGGTAGAGTGGGCAGACGGAAGCCACTCCTCAGTAAAGGGCACATGACAGTCCGCTTGGAAGATTCTCTGGTCTGATGAAATCAAGATTGAACTCTGGCCTGAATGCCAAGCGTCACGTCTGGAGGAAACCTAGCACCATCCCTACGGTGAAGGTGGTGGTGGCAGCATCATGCTGTGGGATTTTTTTTTTTTTTTTAGAGGCATGGACTGGGAGACTTGTCAGGATTGCAGGAAAGAGGAATGGAGCAAAGTACAGAGAGATCCTTGATGAAAACCTGCTCCAGAACGCTCAGGACCTCAGACTGGGGCAAAGGTTCACCTTCCAACAGGACAACAACCCTTAGCACACGGCCAAGACAACGCAGGGAGTGGCTTCGGGATAGAAACAAGCTTTTCGCTGCACCTGTGAGATCATCTGTAAATCTTTGTATGCGACCAAGGAACTTTTTTTTTTGTACACAAACAAACGTGGACCACTTGGTTTGTAAGCACCACTTTCAAAAATACTGGCTGAAATTATACAAAAGTTTAAAGGTGCATCTTTAAGCTTGCATTCAATTTCCCCTTGATGTTGCACACAACAAGCTTCCATCCCCCTGTCACAAGGGGAGTAATGGCTGATTTTAAGATAATCGTCAACCCAGTTAGTCAACCCTGTCCCTTTTTATAGTATTTTATTTATTTAACCTCTTGTTGGGAAAATGTATTAGTTATGAAGTTGAATATGTGCTCTTTATTACACATCTTTAAAATTAGGCTAAATAAATAGTATAATTTTTTTGGGGGGGGTCTAAATTACTTCTATTTGTACAATGACCTACACTCCACCTAGGTACTTTGTTTTTCCTCGTTGTGTTTTGTGAGCCTTGGGATCTGGTGATACAGAATGTAACCACTCTGGGAGCAGCTAGGAGACAGGCAGCCACAGCTGTTTTCAGAGAGGACGGAGCCCCTTTAATGAGCCACAGGCCTCCTTTTAATTGGCCTTAAAGAAATGTAATGTGAGGCACAACCACCACCAACTAATTTGACTGGTAAGCTTTAGGGCAATGCAGAATGGGTGCCATTTGGGATGGAGCTAGCCTAGGCAGCCAATAGTGGCCGCTAGATCTGCACTATTGTCTATGATTGATGTAAAACACTTGTGTAGCCCGGCTCATACGTAAAGTATCCTCCATTTAGGCTGCAAAAGCCTCATTTTCCTGCTTAACTAGCAGTGCTTAACTAATGGTCACCCCCCAAAAATGGAAAATATGTGTACTGTCCTAATAGAACACAATTTTCCACCACCTTTTTCTGTTTAAAAAAAAACAACTTTCCCGGAGGGAGAAACGCTTTTAGTGTAAACTAAAAACACAAAGTATGTAGAAAAGATAATGGACCTATATATTTTTATATATTATTCAGTCAGGGAGAATAGAAAAATCCAAAAACAATGAATTTAGCACTATGGAGTTTATGTTTGAGGAAAATAACACAGCATTAGCCATGGCAAAATACATAGAATTGCAGGAATTTCTTTGAAACGGCAACATGTTCTTTCATGTGTAGAATTTTCTTGACAATTCAGCCACACTAACAAGTCGACCGCGCCCATTGCCTCACCCCCTGCCACGCCCACCACCTAAGCCTCTTTTTGATTTTGACAAAACACTATGTGCATTACTTTTGAGCATTTGGGAAGTAGCCAAGTTCTCAACTCTACGATGTACATCACAGCAATGGAGTTGAGCGGAGACGACTGTGGGCAGACTGAACCTCCGACTAAATCGAGTCGCTGTCTGTCGACACGAGTAAAAATGTAAATTCTTAAACCCTTACTCTGTACCTGTTTGTCCTCTGTTGCTGCGTGCCTTTCATTGTTTGCTGAAATACATACTTTAAATAAAACTTTTGTCAAATACAACCACTGACTGTTTCCTCGTATAGACTGACAGGGACTTGATGTAGTCGGAGGTACATTCCGCCCAGTCTTTCCGCCCATTCACACCCCTTGACTTTTTCCAAATGTTGTTTTACAGCCTGAATTTAAAATGGATTACGTTTAGATTTTTGTATCACTGGCCTACACACAATACCCCATAATGTCAAAGTGGAATTATGTTTTTAGAGTGTYTTACAAATTTTATTAAAAATGTTTGCTTAACAAGTCACAAGTTGCGTGGACTCTCTGTGCAATACTAGTGTTTTTAAAATGATTTTTKAATGACTCTCTTCTCCGTACCCCACACATACAATTATCTGTAAGGTCCCTCAGTTGAGCAGGGAATTTCAAACACCGATTCAACCGCAGAGACCAGGTAGTTTTTCCAATGCCTCACAAATAAGGGCACCTATTGCTAGATATGTAAAAGCAGACATTGAATATCCCTTTGGGAATGGTGAAGTAACCTAACCTAAATAAGAGAGTGAAAAGAATGACTCCTGTATAGAATATAAATATTCCAAAATATGCATCCTGTTTGCAATAAGGCACTAAAGTAAAACAACAAAATATTTGGCAAAGAATTTCACTTTGTCCTGAATACAATGCATTATGTTTGGGGCAAATCCAACACAACACATCACTGAGTACCACTCTCCATATTTTCAAGCATAGTGGTGGCTGCATCATGTTATGGGTACGCTTGTCATCAACAAGGACTAGGATGTTTAGGATTTTTTTTAAACGAATAGAGCTAAGCACAGGCAAAATCCTAGAGGAAATCCTGGTTCAGTGTGCTTTCCAACAGACACTGGGAGACAAATTCCCCTTTCAGTAGGACAATAACCTAAAACACAAGGCMAAATATACACTGGAGTTGCTTACCAAGACGACATGGAATGTTCCTGAGTGGCCTAGTTACAGTTTTGACTTGAAGCATCTTGAAAATCTATGGCAATCCTTGAAAATGGCTGTCTAGCAATGATCAACAACCAACTTGACAGAGCTTGAAGAAAAAAAAGTGAGAAATATTTTACAATCCAGGTGTGGAAAGCTCTTAGAGACTTACCTAGAGACTCACAGCTGTAATCACTGCCAAAAGGGATTGTAACATGTATTTACTCAGGCGGTTGAGTACTTACGTAATGAATATACAGTGAGGAGAACAAGTATTTGATACACTGCCGATTTTGCAGGTTTTCCTACTTACAAAGCATGTAGAGGTCTGTAATTTTTATCATAGGTACACTTCAACTGTGAGAGACGAATCTAAAACAAAAATCCAGAAAATCACATTGTATGATTTTTAAGTAATTCATTGCATTTTATTGCATGACATAAGTATTTGATCACCTACCAACCAGTAAGAATTCCGTCTCTCACAGACCTGTTAGTTTTTTCTTTAAGAAGCCCTCCTGTTCTCCACTCATTACCTGTATTAACTGCACCTGTTTGAACTCGTTACCTGTATAAAAGACACCTGTCCACACACTCAATCAAACAGACTCCAACCTCTCCACAATGGCCAAGACCAGAGAGCTGTGTAAGGACATCAGGGATCAAATTGTAGACCTGCACAAGGCTGGGATGGGCTACAGGACAATAGGCAAGCAGCTTGGTGAGAAGGCAACAACTGTTGGCGCAATTATCGAAAATGGAAGAAGTTCAAGATGATGGTCAATCACCTCGGTCTGGGGCTCCGCAAGATCTCACCTCGTGGGGCATCAATGATCATGAGGAAGGTGAGGGATCAGCCCAGAACTACACGGCAGGACCTGGTCAATGACCTGAAGAGGCTGGGACCACAGTCTCAAAGAAAACCAATAGTAACACAACTACGCTGTCATGGATTAAAATCCTGCAGTGCACGCAAGGTCCCTCTGCTCAAGCCAGCGCATGTCCAGGACCGTCTGAAGTTTGCCAATGACCATCTGGATTATCCAGAGGAGGAATGGGAGAAGGTCATGTGGTCTGATGAGACAAAAATAGAGTTTTTTGGTCTAACCTCCACTCGCCGTGTTTGGAGGAAGAAGAAGGATGAGTACAACCCCAAGAACACCATCCAACTGTGAAGCATGGAGGTGGAAACATCATTCTTTGGGGATGCTTTTCTGCAAAGGGGACAGGACGACTGCACCGTATTGAGGGGGAGATGGATGGGGCCATGTATGCGAGATCTTGGCCAACAACCTCCTTCCCTAAGTAAGAGCATTGCAGATGGGTCATGGCTGGGTCTTCCAGCATGACAACGACCCGAAACACAACAGCCAGGGCAACTAAGGAGTGGCTCCGTAAGAAGCATCTCAAGGTCCTGGAGTGGCCTAGCCAGTCTCCAGACCTGAACCCAATAGAAAATCTTTGGAGGGAGCTGAAAGTCCGTATTGCCCGGCGACAGCCCGAAACCTGAAGGATCTGGAGAAGGTCTGTATGGGGAGGAGGAGTGGGCCAAAATCCCTGCTGCAGTGTGTACAAACTGGTCAAGAACTACAGGAAACGTATGATCTCTGTAATTGAAAACAAAGGTTTCTGTACCAAATATTAAAGTATCGTCCGCTTTTCTGATGTATCAAATACTTATGTATGCAATAAAATGCTAATTAATTACTATAAAAAATCATACAATGTGATTTTCTGGGATTTTTGTTTTAGAATTCCGTCTCTCACAGTTGAAAGTGTACCCTATGATAAAAATTACAGACCTCTACATGCTTTGTAAGTAGGAAAACCTGCAAAATCGGGCAGTGTATCAAATACTTGTTCTCCCCACTGTATATTAGTGTTTTATATTTTATATATATTTTTTTACATATGTCAATTTTTCTTCCACTTTGACATTACATAGTATTTTGTGTAGATCGTTGACAAAAAAATTACAATTCCATTTTAATCCCACCTTGTAACACAACAAAATGTATAAAAAGTCAAGGGGTGTGAATACTTTCTGAAGGAACTGTACATATAGTGGAGTTGAAAAACTCAGCTATTTGGAATGCAGACTAAAGCTGTGCTGACAGACAGCCTGATATGATAGACTGGGAAGAGACCTAAGTAGATTACTTATCTCTAGCGCAGTGAATGACTTGTCTGTATGGATAAGAGACTCTGATTTCTTCTTTCACTTTCTGGGAATGTGGGGGAAAAGTGGCGGCCATCTTGGAGTGATTTAAGCCTTGAAGTGAAGCACTCTTTTGTTTTAGTCAGGTGAGGTAGCCTTAACGTTCCAGTGCAGTCAATAAATGGATTTCCCTGTGTTTTATATACTGTATTTCCACAATATGAGTTTGGAATAATACTGTGCAAATTATTATAATGCCCTTTTAGTGTAAGAGCTAATTGAAAAGACCACCTGAAATTTCAGCCTGTTTTGGTAGGATGGAGTTTTGGCGGGATGGAGTTTTGGCCTGACCTGTTTGGAACGCCGTTTGGGTCTTTGCGTGTCAAAATATATACACGTCAAATAACACTTTGTTGTGTCAAATAAGCTTGTTGACCAATCAGGACCTGAAAATGACTGCACGTCACATTATAAGATAACCTGTTACATTTTTTACGTAGTTATTACACATTGATTACACTATCACTCGTATTTCATATGGCACAACAATTCATCGATACGTATGTTATGGTGCTAGTAAACTTGTCTCGCCCACCTACTGTGCTGGTCATAAAAAAAAACTAGCTAGCTCATGGATGCCGACAATGTTCTTCCCCAAAAACATAGAAAAACGACATTTGTTTCAGTAGCTAGCTAGGTGTCAATATCTAAAATAACCCTAACGTATAAGACAGTTATTATATGATTAATGGTCAGACCCATCTATGTGAAGTTAGCCACAATAAGGATTACCCACATTAGTGGACTTTGTAGTTTACCTTCAAAATACAAGTCTGTCATTGACAGTGATGCAAATGAATACAAATAGTAGAATTATGCCATAATTGTATAGATCATGCTAAACGAGGTTGGCATGTTTATATAAAATCAACAAAAGGCAATCATTTGTTAATTTGACAAATCTGTTGAAATCACACTTGATGTATTGGACTTTAGAATTGCATTGGGGGCTTATTTCACTGTACAGCCTTACCTATGGATTGTAGATCAATGACATGGGGTATCAGTCTACTCAGTGACACCCAGAGAACATAAGTGTCGTAGCTTTTATTGTGGGACTCTGAAACAACTGTGAATTGAGCCACATTTGTTGTCAACCTGTGTGTATTGAATACTATTCCAGAGGAGAAACAATACTGCGTAGATGTTTTGGAGTCTGATAACTCTGAGGAGGACGTTGGGAAAAAATATCTTTGGTATTGAGTAGACTGATATCCCATTTCATTGATCCCCAATCCTTAGATAAAGCTGTACAGTGTAATATGAATGTCAATACACACAATAGGCTGACTGGGGATGCGATTTCACAGTCACAGTCCCGCGATAAGAGCTTCAATGCTAATATTTGCGTAAAATATCTTTGGTATTGAGTAGATGGATACCCCATTTCATTGCTTCACATTCCAACCTTGTTTAACATTATCTAGCCTAAATATGGCATCATTCCACTAATTGTAACCTTCTGCATCATTTTCAAAGTGGTACTTTTATTTTAAAGGCCAACCGAATGTTCTAAAAAATATTGTGCCTAATCCTTATTGTGGCTAGCTTCACAACACAACCCGGTCCTGTCAAGCCTCATGAAGCTAGCTGGCTGGTTATAACGTTAGCTTTGGGCAATAGGGTTTAGTAGCTGGCTAGCTATTTATTTTCATGAACTGAAGTTCAATTTCAATAGGTGAACAACAAGTGGCTACCTAGCTAATACTTACTCACAAGGATTCCTAAATCATTGCTAAGAATAATGAAAATGACTGCAGTTTCTACTGGTCATTGTTTTCAGGCTGGTTGTATTGGTGCTAGCTAGGTAACGTTACCAAGCTAAAGCTAGCTAGCTACCCCATGTTGCGGTCAAACACAACATTCTACAAATAATCTGTTATTTGACGTGTATATTTTTTGACACGCAAAGACCCAAACAGCGTTCCATAGCCCAGTGACATTACCAAGCGCTAAATTAGTCAATAGACCAATAAGAAAGAGTTCCAAACCTCTTTGCTAATAATGGCTATTTTCCAGATTTCCTCTCCGACAGTCCTAGCAAATGTATTTCTTGAGAAATTGCTCTTTGCTAAGATGCTACAGAAATTGTTTTTGACCATTTTAATTGAAAACAATCACAGTGAGATACTTAATTGTTAGCCTAAAAGGATTTTGAGATTGAAAGGTCCAACGGAGCCATTTCTAAGGTCCATATACTGCCTGTAGGCTTAACTTGACTATACTTTTAAATTCATTGGAATGCAATTCAGAGCCTATATCCTATCCAAATGCATAGATATGAAATTTCCCCTTAAGATGACTGACCAGGGTGTATTCACTTGGAATCAAACGGAAGCAAATGGGATGGGACCTACCCAAATTTGTCCAATAAGAAACATGTTTTACGTTGCAGAGCTAATGAATATACCCCAGCTTACTGTTATAGTACTGACCGTGGGTTGCAGTGGTGGGCACCCTACGCGCTGTTCATTTATCGTGTGTGTCTACAGTGCACCAGAGATTTATGAACAAAGCGGGGGCCACCAAAATAGGACCTCTGTGTAATGTGTTGGTGTTTTTCTTTCTTTTCCATTAAGTCTTACCTTAAACTCCCTCGACGTGCAAACAACCATACCATGCGATGCATGTGTCCCAAATGGCACCCTATTCCCTATATAATCCACGCGATGTGTGTGTCCCAAATGGCACCCTATTCCCTGTATAATCCATTACTTTTGACCAGAGTAGTGCATTACCTTTGACCACGACCCATAGGAAGTAGTGCACAATATTTAGGGAATAGGGTGCCATTTGGGGGACACAAATGTAGCCGTCAGGGAATGCTTTACAACGGTTCCAATCACTGAACATGTAAACCGTTAGGTCACATCTCATAATAATCCCCCACGATGAAATCTGGGAGGGGATCTGTCCTCATCCGTACGTTCGTCACACGCGATATCTCAAACGGCTCTGGCCCAATTTTGACGAAACTTGGGTGAATGATGCGTCTTGCAAATTACACTGATTGGCCCAAGGTGGGAGCTATAGTAATTAACGGAAATGTGTTGGTCACACGCTATCTCAATTGGCCCGGGGGGGGGGGCTGCATCATTCGTGGGGAATGACATGTTTACTGTTGCCTTGCTATCCTGTCACATAAAGTTCATCTCTCAATGTCTGCACTGTGCACATGCGTTTCAATTGTGGAAAATGATCCAATGATTACCATTCCAACTGCACAAAGGGTGCCTAATGATTTGACATGAACAAAGTACCTCGTAATTACATAACTGCCAAGTACAAATACTAGATTAGACCAGTCGTTATTATAGTGATTTGGTTCAACATGTGAGGTTGAGAAGCCTTTCAGTCAACGGCAGTGTTTTCCATGTTCTCCAGTGCTCTACACACTCCAGGGTTGTATTTACTAGAAAACCAAACAGACTAAAATGGGGAGGGACTACCTGAACTTGTCCAATAAGAAACACTTGTTTTCATTGCAAAATGTTGCACTGGTTTGTACTAATGATATGACCCAGTGCACCATATACTCCAGCAGTATGCCCCCCTCCCCCCTCCAGTGTATGGTCATGTGGTAAAGGTCTAGAGATCCTGCTGGTGGTAGGGGCACGGGTGGGGGGGGGGGCATGCAGAGTTCAGGGATGAAATTGAGATGGGCAATTTCACACCCAGCAGATGCCTGTGCCACTGACCCGTGGCGACAGGTGGGGGACACTAATTGGCAGCGCACACAGGGCCAGGGCCTACAAACTGACTGTATCCCAAAGGCACCCTATTCCTTTTATAGTGCACTACTTTTGACCAGAGCACCATGGGTTCTAGTCAAAAGTAGTGCTCTATATAGGGAATAGGGTACCATTTGGGACGCCTACACACTTCCCCAGACTCAGATGACCCCATGGAGGGAGAGAAGGGTGTACAGAGGGAGGGAAAGATGGATGGGACTACTGGTGGTTGTGGGGGACACACAAATTGGCAGCGCATATATTGTTGCAGTCCATTATAGTCCATTATAACTATCCTAGTCTATTATAACTATCCTAGGAGGGAGGGAGAGGTAGATTTAAGGAGTGAGGGAGGAAGTCAGGGAGAGGTATGCGGGATCAAGGGCGGGAGGAAAAAAATAGGTGGGGGAGAGGTAGKAGTGAGAGGGTGGAGGGATGGAGCGGAAGGAGTGAGAATGTGTTCTTCCGGTGACGCAGGGATTCTAAAGTACTTCCATTTGTCATTGTTTAATAAAGACCAATGCAATTCAACGTTTACATTCATTAACAAATTATGAGATGAGACAAATGTATTGTCTCTGTTGTTTGACAGGCTTCATCAAATCAAATGTATTTATATAGCCCTTCTTACATCAGCTGATATCTCAAAGTGCTGTACAGAAACCCAGCCTAAAACCCCAAACAGAAAGCAATGCAGGTGTAGAAGCACGGTGGCTAGGAAAAACTCACTAGAAAGGCCAAAACCTAGGAAGAAACCTAGAGAGGAACCAGGCTATGAGGGGTGGCCAGTCCTCTTCTGGCTGTGCCGGATGGAGATTATAACAGAACATGGCCAAGATGTTCAAATGTTCATAAATGACCAGCATGGTCAAATAATATAATCACAGTAGTTGTTGGGGTGCAGCAAGTCAGCACCTCAGGAGTAAATGTCAGTTGGCTTTTCATAGCCGATCACAAAGAGTATCTCTACCGCTCCTGCTGTCTCTAGAGAGTTGAAAACAGCAGGTCTGGGACAGGTAGCACGTCCGGTGGACAGGTCAGGGTTCCATAGCCGCAGGCAGAACAGTTGAAACTGGAGCAGCAGCACGGCCAGGTGGACTGGGGACTGCAAGGAGTCATCATGCCAGGTAGTCCTGAGGCATGGTCCTAGGACTCAGGTCCTCCGAAAGAAGAGAGAATTAGAGAGAGCATACTTAAATTCACACAGGACACCGGATAAGACATGAGAGTACTCCAGATATAACAAACTGACCCTAGCCCCCGACAAACTACTGCAGTATAAATACTGGAGGCTGAGACAGGAGGGGTCAGGAGACACTGTGGCCCCATCCGATGATACCCCCGGACAGGGCCAAACAGGAAGGATATAACCCACACTTTGCCAAAGCACAGCACCCACACCACTAGAGGGATACCTTCAACCACCAATTTACCATCCTGAGACAAGGCCGAGTATAGCCCACAAAGATCTCCGCCACGGCACAACCCAGGGGGGGGCGCAACCCAGACAGGAAGATCACGTCAGTGACTCAACCCACTCAAGTGACGCACCCCTCCTAGGGACGGCATGAAAGAGCACCAGTAAGCCAGTGACTCAGCCCCTGTAATAGGGTTAGAGGCAGAGAATCCCATTGGAGAGAGGGGACCGGCCAGGCAGAGACAGCAAGGGCGGTTCGTTGCTCCAGAGGCCTTTCCGTTCAGCTTCACATGCCTGGGGCCAGACTACACTCAATCATATGACCCACTGAAGAGATGAGTCTTCAGTAAAGACTTAAAGGTTGAGACCGAGTCTGTGTCTCTCACATGGGTAGGCAGACCATTCCATAAAAATGGAGCTCTATAGGAGAAAGCCCTGCCTCCAGCTGTTTGCTTAGAAATTCTAGAGACAATTATAAGGCCTGCGTCTTGTGGCCGTAGCGTAAGTGTAGGTATGTACGGCATGACCAAATCGGAAAGATAGGTAGGAGCAAGCCCATGTAATGCTTTGTAGGTTAGCAGTAAAACCTTGAAATCCGCCCTTGCCTTAACCGGAAGCCAGTGTAGGGAGGCTAGCACTGGAGTAATATGATACATTTTTKGGGTTCTAGTCAGGATTCTAGCAGCCGTATTTAGCACTAACTGAAGTTTATTTAGTGCTTTATCCGGGTAGCCGGAAAGTAGAGCATTGCAGTAGTCTAACCTAGAAGTAACAAAGCATGGATTAATTTTTCTGCATCATTTTTGGACAGAAAGTTTCTGATTTTTGCAATGTTACGTAGATGGAAAAAAGCTGTCATTGAAACAGTCTTGATATGTTCGTCAAAAGAGAGATCAGGGTCCAGAGTAACGCCGAGGTCCTTCAGTTTTATTTGTGACGACTTTACAACCATCAAGATTAATTGTCAGATACAACAGAAGATCTCTTTGTTTCTTGGGACCTAGAACAAGCATCTCTGTTTTGTCCGAGTTTAAAAGTAGAAAGTTTGCAGCCATCCACTTTATGAATACTCATAGAAACACAAACTCTCTCTGTCTGCCCCATGCTCCCTCTATTCACCCCTATGTTGTTCTACAGAGGGTGTGGTGCTCTCTCTCGCTCTGCCCCACTCTCCCTCTATTCCCGATACAGGGGTGTTTTGCTTGGTGATTCTGGCGTGTGTGTACGCTGAAGGTAGAAATAAAAGGTGTGCTAGCTTGAGTGGCTTGTGTGAGTCATCACTCTTGGGCTCTACTTCACTTCCTGTAGCGCAGGGCAACCTTAGGCTTATATTTAGAGCCAGAAGGCCCACATCACCAGAGAGCCTACATACAGTACCTACCTAGCAAGCTACCTACCTCTGGGTCATGTTCATTAGGGCATGCATCATTTTAAAACGCTTTGCAAAGGAGAACAAAAATGAGAATTTCTCATTGTACAAGTCCAGGTAGTCCCTCCCTGTTTCAGTCTGTCATGTTTTTTTGCTGCCTTATGAACACGGCCCTGGCGAGGAGYTGCCACTGCGTCTCTAAGCCCTCAGAGGCTCTTGAGTTCAGCCCTACAGGGGGAAATCTGTCACCAGGGGAAACGCTATCCCAACCAGAAAACATTTTGTATGCATTCTGTTCTCGCTTGGTTGTCATGCTCGCACAAGGTGTCTCCCCAATCGCTCTCTTACTCCTGTGTGGCTCAGTTGGTGAAAAGTGTGATGCTAGCAATGCCAAGGTTGTGTGTTCAGTTTCCTTAGGGACCACATAAACTTAATAAAGATGCACTCACTGTAATGCAAGTCGCTTTGGGTAAAAAGTGGCATATTATAGAAAGATGACGGAAATGCACAGTAGAGGAGAAGGTGCCTAACCAACGTGCATGAATTAAGGTTATGCGAGAATATACTAAGCCACTCTTGAAGGGCAGTTGACATTGATGGGGGAAAAATGCTTCTTTCTTTACATTACCGGATGACATCCTTCATCAGGGTGTCTGTGTCCAAATGGTACCCTACCTGCACTACTTTTGACCTGAGGCTGGAATATGGTTCCATTTCAACGCATACGGATGACTGATGTCTTGTTTATAAGCGCCATTTCGTAGTCTGAGACTGATTCACTAATACAGCATTCTCCTTCAATGAATTGTGAATGAATAGAAAAGGCCCATAACACAACCCAACACTGTAACCTTGGACACACTGGCCTGTGTCAGCCATGTCTCCCATATTACAGATGTCCTGGTCTCTGTCCCAAATGGCACCCTATGGCACTGCTATTGACCGGAGCCCTATGGGTAAGTAGTACACTAAATAGGGAATGATATGCCATTTGGGACGCATCTGCTCATCCATTTGCTGAGTGTGTTGGAAAGGGGCTTTGATGACTTGATCGGCTCCTGCTCTCCCTCCACCTCATCCCTCCCTCTACCCCCTCCATCTCATTATCCCCCTTGGTCTGGGCTATGGATTTACATCACTGTGAAACACTCGACACCCGACAAACTATCAATAGCCTCAGAGGATTGGAGAAAAGAAGATGTACCGTTTTATGTATGAATCTTGAAAAGGAGTGTGAGGGCTCAGGCTTGGGTGAATGGTGGCTGGTGCGTAAGAGAAAAAAATAACCTGGCTATGGAGTTAAGCATGTACTCAAAACATAAACATTTTTTTAAACAAATTCCATATTCGAAAGAATTTAAAAAAGTGTCAGTGCAAAGTTAGTGGTTTTTATGGTTTGAGTGTGAGGAGTACCTGCTGAGGCTCCCTTGTGTGACTGGTRTTTTCTMGAATATCAATTGAAATTCTAGAGTCTTGATTAAAGGCATCTAACGTGATAGTTGCAGTGCCTTCAGAAAGTATTCATACCACTTGACTTTTTCCACATTTTGTGTTAAAGCCTGAATTGATTAAATTGAGATTTTGTGTCACTGGCCCACACACAATTCCCCATAATGTCAAAGTGGAATTAGGTTAAAACCTTTTTTTTCTTCTTTTTTTTTTTACAAATTAATTAAAAAGCGCAAATATCTTGATACTATAAGTATTCAACCCCTTTGTTATTGCAAGCTTAAATAAGTTCAGGAGAGAATTTGCTTAACAAGTCACATAAATTCCATGGACTATAATAATAGTTTTTAACATGCTTTTTGAATGACTACCTCATCTCTRTACCCCACACACACACAATTATCTGTCAGGTCCCTCTGTTGAGCAGTGAATTTCAAATTCAACCACAAAGACCAATGCCTCGCAAAGAAGAGCACCCATTGGTAGATTGGTAAAACTTTTTTAAAGCAGACATTGAATATCCCTTTGAGCATGGTGCAGTTATTAATTACACTTATCAATACACCCAGTCACTACAAAGATACAGGAGTCCTTCCTAACTCAGTGCCCGGAGAGGAAGAAAACCCCTCAGGGATTTCACCATGAGGCCAATGGTGACTTTAAAACAGTTAGAGTTTAATGGCTGTGATGGGAGGAAACTGAGGATGGATCAACATTGTAGATACTCCACAATACTAACCTAAATGAGTGAATAGAAGTTAGCCTGTACAGAATACAAATATTCCAAAACATGCACCCTGTTTGTAATAAGGCACTAAAGTAAAATTGCAAAAAATGTGGCAAAGAAATTAACTTTATGTCCTGAATACAAAGCGTTATGTTTTGGGCAAATCCAAGACAACACATCACGGAGTACCACTCTTCATATTTTCAAGAATGGTGGTTGCTGCATCATGTTATGGGTATGCTTGTCATCGGCAAGTGGAACTGAATCCCATGGGGAGCGGGGTGTTTGTGTTTCTAAACAACAGTATACAGTGCATTCAGAAAGTATTCAGATCCCTTGACTTTTCCCACATTTTAAGTTACAGCCTTATTCTAAAATTGATGAGCAAAACATGTATTTAATCAATCTACACACAATACCCCATAATGACAAAGCGGTTTTTAGAAATGTTTGCACATTTATWAAAAATAATCAGTTATGTTAATAAGGTATATGTATTCAAACCCTTTGCTATGAGACTTGAAATTGAGCTCAGGTGYATCATGTTTCCATTGATCATCCTTGAGATGTTTCTACAACTTGATTGGAGTYCACCTGTGGTAAATTCAATTGATTGAACATGATTTGGAAAGGCACACACCTGTCTTTTTAAGGTCCCACAGTTGACAGTGAATGTCAGAGCAAAAACCAAGCCATGGTGTCGTAGMAATTGTCCGTAGAGCTCCGAGACAGGATTGTGTCGGGGCACAGATCTGGGAAAATGTCTGCAGCATTGAAGGTCACCAAGAACACAGTGTCCTCCATTTTTAAATGAAAGAAGTTTGGAACCACCAACGTTCTTCCTAGAGCTGGCCACCCGGAAAACTGAGCAATCGGGGGAGAAAGGCCTTGGTCAGGGAGGTGACCAAGAACCCGATAGTCACTCTGACAGAGCTCCAGAGTTCCCCTGTGTGGGCATTGGTGGACTAGTCAGGATCGAGGGAAAGATGAACGGAGCAAAGCACAGACATCCTTGATAACCTGCTCCAGGGCGCTCAGGACCTCAGACTGTGGTGCAGGTTTGTTCACCTTCCAACAGGACAAAGACCCTAAGCACACAGCCAAGACAACGCAGGAGTGGCTTCGGGACAAGTCTCTGAATGTCCTTGAGTGACCCAGCCTGAGCCCGGACTTGAACCCGATCTAACATCTCTGTAGAGACCTGAAAATAGCTRTGCAGCGACGCTCCCCATCCAACCTGGCAGAGCTTGAGAGGAACTGCAAAGAAGAATGGGAGGAACTCCCCAAATACAGGTGTGCCAAGCTTGTAGCGTCATACCAAAGAAGACTCGAGGCTTGTAATCGCTGCTAAAGGTGCTTCAACAAAGTACTGAGTAAAGGGTCTGAATACTTATGTAAATGTAAGATTTCATTTATTAGATTTTTTTTTATTTTATACATTTGCAAAAATGTCAAATGTGTTTTTGCTTTGACATTATGGGGTATTGTGTGTGGAGTGATTTTAGAATAAGGCTGTAAAGTAAGAAAATGTGGAATAAGTCAAGGGGTCTAAATACTTTCCGACTGCACTGTAGATTAATTTTTAGATTGGCTAGCAATTGTTGTATATTTTCTCTCTTGAAATGGCTATTTTTCTCTAATTGCAGCTTGACGTTGGCCAGTACTTATTCTACAATCCTTTTCCTCCTAGAAGGTGTCAGTGACGAATAGGCCAATCTACAACTGGTATGCAAGTGTCTGAAATGGACTGAGTGTTCATGACAGTTAGGCTTAGTTGTAAGACATATTGCCTCGGTCCTGTACCTCGGCCTGTCAACACAGAGATTGGGATGGTACGTGTATGCACGCCTGTGTGTATGTGTGTCGTCAGATTAGTGCAGCTCAACAGGGTGGGTTTCATGTCTCAGCAGGTCACAGATGATCAGATTAACTGGAGCAGGCACGGCTCACTGGATTACCAGCCCAGCCTACTGGGCTACAGCATAGACCTGGGAGGCACCTGCAGTAAGAGCAGTGAAGACACACACACACACACACACACACACACACACACACACACACACACACACACATCCTAACTCTCTATGTTGACTGGCAAGCAGAACACACACAGAACTCTGTAACATACATGCACACAACTTGCCCTCGCTCTTAGGTCAGGACGCTCCCTCATAACTGGTCCACAACAATATATTGTCAGACAGTCCTCTGTCAACAAGCGCAGAAGTTAGACTTGCTTTTAGTCAGAAAGACTAAGTGTGTATATTTCTGCTGTATCTCAAGGTTCCTCATTGTATTAAGAGCCACCCTGCTATTTTCAAGCTGTTTTCTTTCCCCGTCTTTCACAAAAACCGTGTGCGTGCTCAATGTTCCAGGCAKCACCTCACTCTGAATACACTCTCATTGATGTTACAGTCAAAGAATTWGAATGAGTTAGTGTTCTATTTCTGATGCACACACAGTACTGCCTGCCACGTTTTTCTACAACGCCCTCTCCCCAGATGGAGATGTGTTTTTGGGAGTGTGTGTGTGTGTTTTGTGTGTGGGCCTGTGGTAGAGGGACCCCTGCTGAGGATCGTCCCTACACAGATGACAGTGTGTGTGTCTGCGTCTGAGAAAACAGGAGGGGGGGAATTATCACCACCTATCTTTCTCACTCACTCACTCTCCCTCCTTCCTTCTCGCTCTTCTCTCTTCTGCAGTGGAAAGCCAGGAGGCTTAGGAGGSTCTTTGCCACACTCCTGTGGTAATCTCAGGCGTGTCAGCGGTAGCACCACTTGCGCATCTCTAGGATTACGGGTGTTGAAACAAAGGCATATGTAATTACCGTCGAGCCAACACTGGAATTTAGTAGGTAGCGGGTAAATGCATCGGGAGACGTGTGTGTGTGAGACAAAAAGCAAAAACAAAGTCCTTTGTTCCCTAATTWATTTTTGTTAATGGTGACTCTCATTTGTGTTGATAATAGCCTTATGATGAGACTCGCCAGACATGTAGGCCGACACAAAATGGGCAAGGTTTGTTACAGATATATCTACCGTTCTTTCTTCGATTGTACTTTTSACTATTTCTATGGTGTAAGAAACTCTTAAGTTAAAGGAAACGCTAATGGGTATAGTTCATCTTCTCAAATGTCAAGATTAAAAGCCATAGGATATAATTTCAGTATGGAAGTACAGCATTTCAATTAGTGCTTATTTCCTTTTAGAAGACCTGTGTGCATGGAGTCGAATGCCTCAACTTGAGCTAGGGTGGCCAGCACTGCTTACGGATGTCATGGCACCTCGAGTAGTATTCATGGCTAAGGTGAACCTGTTACAGTGGGCCTAAGTGGAATAGGGCACCGGAAAGGGACACTACTACCCATAAGGAGGATGAAGGGACCTCCTGTCTGTGTGCATCCAGCAACGAGAACCATTCCGCTTTCTTCCAGAGCGGTGTCGGGACCTGCTTTTTCTGGGCCTTAACTTGTTCTGTAAGTGCCCATCCTGTTGGGTTCTCTCTCATTGCAGAAGGTTTCGCTAAAATGTCACACTTGACTGGGAATAAGGTTGACATGCCAGCAGCCATTAATACCCAGAGAGAGAACGAGAGATGGAAAGCGAGACCTAGGGAGAGGAAGACGGACAGAGGGAGAGGCGCAGAGAGAGAGACTGACGAAGAGAAGAGGCCACCCGGTCAGGGCAGTGGAGACACRAGCCCCTCTGATATGGTGTAAGGGGATTACAGATATTCCTGGCTTCTTGTCATAGAAATTAGTGTCAATTCTCACAGCGATCAAAGCCCTCCCCTCGTCGCCGGGGAGAAGAACTAAAGGATAAAGAGAAAGGACTTTGTGTTGTCAGAGCTTCTCCGGAGGTGCAGTCATCTCAGGTGTTGTGGTGGATGTCTCTGGAAACGCAAAGGCGTGAATAAATAATGTTTAGCACATTAACTAACGTACAGCGAGATTCCTAGCCCGTGGCGTTCCACTATGTCTCACCAGTGCCTCATTTTCTTTTTTCTCTGTCACTCTTCTTCCTTGATTGAAATGGCATTAGGTCTTAATGGCCTTCTCRTCTGTCACTCTTCTCCCAATGGCCATCGATCCCGGCTGTCAGGATGGTGATAATGTCATAATGTGGGTTTCAGCTATGCGAACCCTGTACWGCACCTTTCTCCTGAGGGTRAATGAGTAGCTTGTATCTGACCCTAGTCGCACAGAGAGAGCGACAGAACCCCACCACTTCCCTCCATAACTAAAGCCCCCTCTCATTCACTAACATCGCCTGTCTCCCCCGAAGCCATATAGATGTAATGTCATTTAATTTAATTTGTCACATGCTTCTAAGACAACAAGGGTAGACTAAAAGTGAAATGCTTACTTATAGGTCATTTTCCAACAATGCCGAGTTAAATATAAGATACAAAATGTAATAAAACATATAGTGATACAAGGAAGGCCACCCAGCCTTCCCTGAATTAGGGTTTTGCTTTTCTTTCTTTTTTTTCTTTTTTTTTTGCACCTCTGTCGGCTGGAGAGACGGTGAACCTCTGTCTCGGGCGAGGCAGAATAGAGCCCCATTGAAAGGAAAATGCAAATGGCCAGTCGTTGGCGGAGGCCTCAACTGAAGCGCCATTCTGCTGCCGCTGGTAAAGTGGCCCTCTGTGCTGTGCCACCCACAGACACGCAGTCATCTCTGTCTCGATTCAGGGCACAGCTGATTGAGAAGGTGGGAGGGTCTGAGGTTTTTTTCTAGGCAGGGATGGGGGCTGGGGGGGGGCATGCCAATACAGCAGCAGGCAGCCACAGTGTTGCCTTTAGGTACATGTTTTTCCTTCCTCACCAAGGCCTTGTCGAGGACAGCAGTGTCATTCTGTTTCTGGTAATGTAGCACAATGCTAAAGCAACAGCAGTATAGTAGTAGTCTTGCTTGCCCCAAACTCACAGCAGCTGTGGGAAGAGACTAACTAGGCTAGCTTATTATTGAGATTCTTGAGGGAAACAACTCTGGCTCCATTTGACTACCCCAATATGACGAGAAGGGAAAAGTGCCATGATTCGATCACAACATGCAAAACCATAATTTCTCAGTGTTAAAGACTTTGGATTCACATTTATTTTACCGTTATTTTACCACGTAAGTTGACTGGGAACACATTCTCATTTACAGCAATGACCTGGGGAATAGTTACAGGGGAGAGGAAGGGGATGAATGAGCCAATTGTAAGCTGGGGATGATTAGGTGACCGTGATGGTATGAGGGACAGCTTGGGAATTTAGCCAGGACACCCGGGGTTAATACCCCTACTCTTACGATAAGTGCCATGGGATCTTTAGTGACCACAGAGAGTCAGGACACCCGTTTAATGTCCCATCCGAAAGACAGCACCCTACACAGGGCAGCGTCCCCAATCACTGCCCTGTGGCATTGGGATATTTTTTTTGACCTGAGGAAAGAGTGGTTCCTACTGGCCCTCCAACACCACTTCCAGCAGCATCTGGTCTCCCATCTAGGGACCGACCAGGACCAACCCTGCTTAGCTTCAGAAGCAAGCCAGCAGTGGGATGCAAGGTGGTATGCATGCGCAATTATTAGGTGTAATTAGTTAGCCTCCAAGGGGACATGCCTAAATKGGTTAAGTGAGCATAATCCTAATCTGTTCATGAAATAACAGGCGTTCATCTCTGTCCCCCTGGGATAAATCTGGCTATACATTTGCGTGAGGTTYTCTCTCTCGCCTGAGTAGCCTCGTTTCACTGCCAAAAATAAAATGGAACCATATAGTGTTCAGCGAAATAATAACACAATGTCAAATACAGGTAGCCTAGTCAAATAATTAACATCCAATCACGTTAACCGKTACACTCTCGCAGGAATTCCTTCTGCTAGCATCACTAATTCTACATTTGTTGTTAGCCCAGCTMGCATGGACACTGACAGTTGTGAATCTGATGCAACCGAAGAGCTACTGCCCCCTTACCCAGGAAAGCACCGAACAACAGACAGGGACGTTGGACCGTCGAAGAGGCGCAAATAGGATGATTTGTGGTTCACTTGTATTGGGAGTAGTCGTCTCAGCCACAGTGTGTTATATGTGCAAAAGTACTATCTCACAACTCGATGAAACGTTCACTCTTGCGCAGACATTTAGAAACAGAACATGCCAATTTGATAAATAAGCCACGGAAATTTTTGGAGCGAGAATTAAGACGACTTTCGAGTAGTAAGACATGTATAAAAGCAACAGATACTATTAATAAGAAGGGGCTAGAAGCGCCTTATATGGTGAGCTACCGAGTGGCTAGGACAGGCAAGCCCCATACTATTGTGGAGGACTTAATTCTTCCTGCTGCCGTGGATATGGCTGGGACAATGCTGGGGGAAAAGGCCAAAAAAACTATACAGACTATGTCTTCATCAAACAACACTGTTTCACGACGCATCAGTGACATGGCAGGAGATGTTTTGAAACAATTACTGCTTCGCATACAAGCCAGGGAATTCTATGCGTTACAGCTGGACGAGTCAACAGACGTGGCGGGCCTGGCAYAGCTCCTGGTATATGTCCGTTACGTTTATGGGAGGTCAATTAAGGAAGACATCCTCTTCTGGAAACCAGGACAACAGGAGAGGATATTTTTAAAGTACTGGACAGCTTTGTGACATCAAATGGATTTCGGTGGTCAAGGTGTGCTGGTACCTGTACTGATGGTGCAAAAGCCATGACATGAAGAGACAATGGAGTGGTAACGCGCGTGCAAGCAGTTGCTCCCGACGCCACTTGGGTACACTGCAGCATCCACCGAGAGGCTCCTTCTGCCAAGGGAATGCCTGACAGCTTGAAAGATGTTTTGGACACTACAGTGAAAATGGTTAACTTTGTTAAAGCAAGGYCCCTGAACTCTCGTGTATTTTCTGCACTATGCAATGATATGGGCAGCGACCATGTAACGCTTTTACAACATACATAAGTGCGCTGGTTATCAAGGGGCAAAGTATTGACACGTTTTTTTGAATTGAGAGACTAGCTTAAAGTTTTCTTTACTGACCATAATTTTCACTTGTCTAACTGCTTGCATGATGAGTTTCTCACACGACTGGCCTATCTGGGTGATGTTTTTTCTCGCCTGAATGATCTGCATCTAGGATTACAGGGACTCTCCTCAACTATATTCAAAGTGCGGGACAAAATTGAGGCTATGATTAACCTCTAATTCCTCCCAAACCCGGATCCGGGAGCACCCCCCACAGTAAAAAAGCTGACTAGCATAGCCTAGCATAGCGTCACAAGTAAATACTAGCATCTAAATATAATTAAATCACAAGTCCGAGACACCAGATGAAAGATACACATCTTGTGAATCCAGCCATCATTTCTGATTTTTAAAATGTTTTACAGGGAAGACACAATATGTAAATCTATTAGCTATATGAATCCACTCTACATAGGTACGTGGTTGCAAAGGGCATCAGTGTCTTGAATAGAGGTCGACCGATTAATCGGAATGGCCGATTAATTAGGGCCGATTTCGAGTTTTCATAACAATCGGAAATCGGTATTTTTGGACACCGATTTGGCAAAAGAATCTTCTTTTTTTTTACACCTTTATTTAACTAGGCAAGTCAGTTAAGAACACATTCTTATTTTCAATGACGGAATAGGTACGGTGGTTAACTGCCTTGTTCAGGGGCAGAACGACAGATTTTTACTTTGTCAGCTCAGGGATTCAATCTTGCAACCTTACGGTTAAACTAGTCCAACGCTCTAACCACCTGCTTTACATTGCACTCCACGAGGATCCTGCCTGTTACGCGAATGCAGTAAGAAGCCAAGGTAAGTTGCTAGCTAACATTAAACTTATCTTATAAAAAACAATCAATCAATCATAATCACTAGTTAACTACACATGGTTGATGATATTACTAGTTTATCGAGCGTGTCCTGCGTTGCATATAATCGATGCGGTGCGCATTCGCGAAAAAGGACCATCGTTGCTCCAACGTGTACCTTTCTTAAAATCAATACACAAGTATATACACTGCTCAAAAAAATAAAGGGAACACTTAAACAACACAATGTAACTCCAAGTCAATCACACTTCTGTGAAATCAAACTGTCCACTTAGGAAGCAACACTGATTGACAATAAATTTCACATGCTGTTGTGCAAATGGAATAGACAAAAGGTGGAAATTATAGGCAATTAGCAAGACACCCCCAATAAAGGAGTGCTTCTGCAGGTGGTGACCACAGACCACTTCTCAGTCCTATGCTTCCTGGCTGATGTTTTGGTCACTTTTGAATGCTGGAGGTGCTTTCACTCTAGTGGTAGCATGAGACGAAGTCTACAACCCACACAAGTGGCTCAGGTAGTGCAGCTCATCCAGGATGGCACATCAATGCGAGCTGTGGCAAGAAGGTTTGCTGTGTCTGTCAGCGTAGTGTCCAGAGCATGGAGGCGCTACCAGGAGACAGGCCAGTACATCAGGAGACGTGGAGGAGGCCGTAGAGGACAACAACCCAGCAGCAGGACCGCTACCTCCGCCTTTGTGCAAGGAGGAGCAGGTGAAGCACTGCCAGAGCCCTGCAAAAATGACCTCCAGCAGGCCACAAATGTGCATGTGTCTGCTCAAACGGTCAGAAACAGACTCCATGAGGGTGGTATGAGGGCCCGACGTCCACAGTGGGGGTTGTGCTTACAGCCCAACACCGTGCAGGACGTTTGGCATTTGCCAGAGAACACCAAGATTGGCAAATTCGCCACTGGCGCCTGTGCTCTTCACAGATGAAAGCAGGTTCACACACACATGTGACAGACGTGACAGAGTCTGGAGACGCCGTGGAAGACGTTCTGCTGCCTGCAACATCCTCCAGCATGACCGGTTTGGCGGTGGGTCAGTCATGGTGTGGGTGGCATTTCTTTGTGGGGCCGCACAGCCCTCCATGTGCTCGCCAGAGGTAGCCTGACTGCCATTAGGTACCGAGATGAGATCCTCAGACCCCTTGTGAGACCATATGCTGGTGCGGTTGGCCCTGGGTTCTTCCTAATGCAAGACAATGCTAGACCTCATGTGGCTGGAGTGTGTCAGCAGTTCCTGCAAGAGGAAGGCATTGATGCTATGGACTGGCCCGCCCGTTCCCAGACCTGAATCCAATTGAGCACATCTGGGACATCATGTCTCGCTCCATCCACCAACGCCACGTTGCACCACAGACTGTCCAGGAGTTGGCGGATGCTTTAGTCCAGGTCTGGGAGGAGATCCCTCAGGAGACCACTCGCCACCTCATCAGGAGCATGCCCAGGCGTTGTAGGGAGGTCATACAGGCACGTGGAGGACACACAAACTACTGAGCCTCATTTTGACTTGTTTTAAGGACATTACATCAAAGTTGGATCAGCCTGTAGTGTGGTTTCCACTTTAATTTTGAGTGTGACTCCAAATCCAGACCTCCATGGGTTGATAAATTTGATTCCATTGATCATTTTTGTGTGATTTTGTTGACAGCACATTCAACAATGTAAAGAAAAAAGTATTTAATAAGAATATTTCATTCATTCAGATCTAGGATGTGTTATTTTATTGTTCCCTTTATTTTTTTGAGCAGTGTATTTTGAAACCTCATATTTAGTTAATATTGCCTGCTAACATGAATTTCTTTGTGTCACTTCTCTTGCAACAGAGTCAGGGTATATGCAGCAGTTTGGGACGCCTGGCTCTTTGAGAACTGTGTGAAGACTATTTCTTCCTAACAAAGACAGCCAACTTCACCAAACGGGGATGATTTAACAAAAGTGCATTTGCAAAAAAGCACAATCGTTGCACGACTGTAGCTAACCATAAACATCAATGCCTTTCTTAAAATCAATACACAGAAGTATATATTTTTAACCTGCATATTTAGCTAAAAGAAATCCAGGTTAGCAGGCAATATTAACCAGGTGAAATTGTGTCACTTCTCTTACTTACATTGCACGCAGAGTCAGTGTATTGCAACAGTTTGGCCGCCTAATTTGCCAGAATTTTACGTAATTATGACATAACATTGAAGGTTGTGCAATGTAACAGAATATTTAGACTTATGGATGCCACCATTTAGATAAAATACGGAACGGTTGCGTATTTCACTGAAAAAATAAACGTCTTTGTTTTCGAGATGATAGTTTCAGATTCGACCATATTAATGACCTATTTCTGTGTGTTATTATGTTATAATTAAGTCTATGATTTATAGAGCAGTCTGACTGAGCAATGGTAGGCACCAGCAGGCTCATAAGCATTCATTCAAACAGCACTTGCCAGCAGCTCTTCGTTTCTGACTTCAAGCCATCAACTCCCGAGATTAGGCTGGTTAATCGATGTGAAATGGCTAGCTAGTTAGCGGGGTGTGCACTAATAGCGTTTCAAATGTCACTCGCTCTGAGTCTTGGAGTAGTTGTTCCCCTTGCTCTGCAAGGGCCGTGGCTTTTGTGGAGCGATGGGTAACGCTGCTTCGAGGGTGGCTGTTGGCGATGTGTTCCTGGTTCGAGCCCAGGTAGGGCAAGAAGAGGGATGGAAGCTATACTGTTACACTGGCAATACTAAAGTGCCTATAAGAACATCCAATAGTCAAAGGTATATGAAATACAAATCGTATAGAGATAAATAGTCCTATAATTCCTATAATAACTACAACCTAAAACTTCTTACTAGGGAATATTGAAGACTCATGTTAAAAGGAACCAAGCTTTCATATGTTCTCACGGGATGTTCCTGAGCAGGAACT
>NC_036852.1:10367589-10454134 GCF_002910315.2 Salvelinus sp. IW2-2015
TAGAGGTCGACCGATTAATCGGAATGGCCGATTAATTAGGGCCGATTTCGAGTTTTCATAACAATCGGAAATCGGTATTTTTGGACACCGATTTGGCAAAAGAATCTTCTTTTTTTTTTACACCTTTATTTAACTAGGCAAGTCATGTAAGAACACATTCTTATTTTCAATGACGGAATAGGTACGGTGGTTAACTGCCTTGTTCAGGGGCAGAACGACAGATTTTTACTTTGTCAGCTCAGGGATTCAATCTTGCAACCTTACGGTTAAACTAGTCCAACGCTCTAACCACCTGCTTTACATTGCACTCCACGAGGATCCTGCCTGTTACGCGAATGCAGTAAGAAGCCAAGGTAAGTTGCTAGCTAACATTAAACTTATCTTATAAAAAACAATCAATCAATCATAATCACTAGTTAACTACACATGGTTGATGATATTACTAGTTTACGAGCGTGTCCTGCGTTGCATATAATCGATGCGGTGCGCATTCGCGAAAAAGGACCATCGTTGCTCCAACGTGTACCTTTCTTAAAATCATAACACAAGTAATACACTGCTCAAAAAAATAAAGGGAACACTTAAACAACACAAATGTAACTCCAAGTCAATCACACTTCTGTGAAATCAAACTGTCCACTTAGGAAGCAACACTGATTGACAATAAATTTCACATGCTGTTGTGCAAATGGAATAGACAAAAGGTGGAAATTATAGGCAATTAGCAAGACACCCCCAATAAAGGAGTGCTTCTGCAGGTGGTGACCACAGACCACTTCTCAGTCCTATGCTTCCTGGCTGATGTTTTGGTCACTTTTGAATGCTGGAGGTGCTTTCACTCTAGTGTAGCATGAGACGAAGTCTACAACCCACACAAGTGGCTCAGGTAGTGCAGCTCATCCAGGATGGCACATCAATGCGAGCTGTGGCAAGAAGGTTTGCTGTGTCTGTCAGCGTAGTGTCCAGAGCATGGAGGCGCTACCAGGAGACAGGCCAGTACATCAGGAGACGTGGAGGAGCCGTAGGAGGCAACAACCCAGCAGCAGGACCGCTACCTCCGCCTTTGTGCAAGGAGGAGCAGGTGAAGCACTGCCAGAGCCCTGCAAAATGACCTCCAGCAAGCCACAAATGTGCATGTGTCTGCTCAAAACGGTCAGAAACAGACTCCATGAGGGTGGTATGAGGCCCGACGCCACAGTGGGGTTGTGCTTACAGCCCAACACCGTGCAGGACGTTTGGCATTTGCCAGAGAACACCAAGATTGGCAAATTCGCCACTGGCGCCCTGTGCTCTTCACAGATGAAAGCAGGTTCACACACACATGTGACAGACGTGACAGAGTCTGGAGACGCCGTGGGAGAACGTTCTGCTGCCTGCAACATCCTCCAGCATGACCGGTTTGGCGGTGGGTCAGTCATGGTGTGGGTGGCATTTCTTTGTGGGGCCGCACAGCCTCCATGTGCTCGCCAGAGGTAGCCTGACTGCCATTAGGTACCGAGATGAGATCCTCAGACCCCTTGTGAGACCATATGCTGTGCGGTTGGCCCTGGGTTCTCCTAATGCAAGACAATGCTAGACCTCATGTGGCTGGAGTGTGTCAGCAGTTCCTGCAAGAGGAAGGCATTGATGCTATGGACTGGCCCGCCCGTTCCCCAGACCTGAATCCAATTGAGCACATCTGGGACATCATGTCTCGCTCCATCCACCAACGCCACGTTGCACCCCAGACTGTCCAGGAGTTGGCGGATGCTTTAGTCCAGGTCTGGAGGAGATCCCTCAGGAGACCATCCGCCACCTCATCAGGAGCATGCCCAGGCGTTGTAGGGAGGTCATACAGGCACGTGGAGGACACACAAACTACTGAGCCTCATTTTGACTTGTTTTAAGGACATTACATCAAAGTTGGATCAGCCTGTAGTGTGGTTTTCCACTTTAATTTTGAGTGTGACTCCAAATCCAGACCTCCATGGGTTGATAAATTTGATTCCATTGATCATTTTTTGTGTGATTTTGTTGACAGCACATTCAACAAATGTAAAGAAAAAAGTATTTAATAAGAATATTTCATTCATTCAGATCTAGGATGTGTTATTTTATTTTCCCTTTATTTTTTTTGAGCAGTGTATTTTGAAACCTGCATATTTAGTTAATATTGCCTGCTAACATGAATTTCTTTGTGTCACTTCTCTTGCAACAGAAGTCAGGGTATATGCAGCAGTTTGGGACGCCTGGCTCTTTGAGAACTGTGTGAAGACTATTTCTTCCTAACAAAGACAGCCAACTTCACCAAACGGGGGATGATTTAACAAAAGTGCATTTGCGAAAAAAGCACAATCGTGCACGACTGTAGCTAACCATAAACATCAATGCCTTTCTTAAAATCAATACACAGAAGTATATATTTTAAACCTGCATATTTAGCTAAAAGAAATCCAGGTTAGCAGGCAATATAACCAGGTGAATTGTGTCACTTCTCTACTTACATTGCACGCAGAGTCAGTGTATATGCAACAGTTTGGGCCGCCTAATTTGCCAGAATTTTACGTAATTATGAAATAACATAAGGTTGTGCAATGTAACAGGAATATTTAGACTTATGGATGCCACCATTTAGATAAAATACGGAACGGTTGCGTATTTCACTGAAAAAATAAAAACGTTTTGTTTTCGAGATGATAGTTTCCAGATCGACCATATTAATACCTATTCTGTGTGTATTTATGTTTATAATTAAGTCTATGATTTGATAGAGCAGTCTACTGAGCAATGGTAGGCACCAGCAGGCTCATAAGCATTCATTCAAACAGCACTTGCCAGCAGCTCTTCGTTTCTGACTTCAAGCCTATCAACTCCCGAGATTAGGCTTGGTTAATCGATGTGAAATGGCTAGCTAGTTAGCGGGGTGTGCACTAATAGCGTTTCAAATGTCACTCGCTCTGAGTCTTGAGAGTAGTTCCCCTTGCTCTGCAAGGGCCGTGGCTTTTGTGGAGCGATGGGTAACGCTGCTTCGAGGGTGGCTGTTGGCGATGTGTTCCTGGTTCGAGCCCAGGTAGGGGCAAGAAGAGGGATGGAAGCTATACTGTTACACTGGCAATACTAAAGTGCCTATAAGAACATCCATAGTCAAAGGTATATGAAATACAAATCGTTATAGAGATAAATAGTCCTATAAATCCTATATAACTACAACCTAAAACTTCTTACTAGGGAATATTGAAGACTCATGTTTAAAAGGACCACCATACTTCATATGTTCTTCATGTTCTGAGCAAGGAACTTAAACGTTAGCTTTCTTACATGGCACATATTGTACTTTTACTTTCTTCTCCAACACTTTGTTTTTGCATTATTTAAACCAAATTGAACATGTTTCATTATTTATTTTGAGGCTAAATTGAATTTATTGTTGTGGTTAAAATAAGTGTTCATTCATTATTGTTGTAATTGCATTATTACAATACAATTTTTTTAAATATTTTTAATAAAAAAAAATCGGCCGATTCATTGGTATTGGCTTTTTTTTGGTCCTCCAATAATTGTATCGGCGTTGAAAATCATAATCGGTCGAACCTCGATTGTTTGCAATTTCGATGAGGATCTCTTGTTCAGATATCAGTAAGTGGACTGGAGGCAGGCATGAAAGGATAACGAATCTAGTTGTTTGTGTCAAACATTTCGTGAAAGTACCTGCGGTAATTCGCACCCAACCTCACTCAGAACTTCGCTATAAGACATTTGACATTGTCCGTAAGCTTAAATTCATTTGCACACAAAAAAATCATACAATGATGGAAAGACCTGTGTTGTCCTTGTTAGTGCAGACAGAGAAGAGCTCCAACTTTTAACCTTTTCTCAATCTAGGGTGGGTGCTGTTCCACTTTGGAAAATATCGTCTCCAAATTAAACTGCCTCATACTCAATTCTTGCTCGCTACAATATGCATATTATTATTACTATTGGATAGAAAACAATCTCTAGTTTCTAAAACCGTTTGAATTATGTCTGTGGGTTGAAACCAGAACTCTTTCTTGCAGCGAAATCCATGACGAACTGCGAAGGTCTGAAAACAGGCTCTTTCTCAGATCAGTTTACAGCTCTTTGTATTTATTCCTATGGGTCGACATGAACTGCACCCGCCCCTTCCCTGGATGTCAGTAACCAATGAGAAGTGGAATGGAGTGTCTACGTAGTTCTCAGAGCTTATAAAAGGCCAAGAACGAAGTGCTCTCTTTTCGTCGTTCGTCATTGCGCAAGCAAGACCTCAAGATGCATTTTGAAACGCTCAGTTATCGGCCCTTTAGCTTATCCGTCTGTAATTTAATTCGATATAGGTGTTAGAAACTCATAACGAAGTTATTTTAAACCGAGTATATCAGTTTATGCGAGTATATTGCTATTTTCGGAATTTCTAGTATTGTGTTTTGGATTGGGCATGTTGTGGCCACATAGCTTATTGTTAGCTGCTAATCCTGAAGTTGAAGACGACATTTTACAACCAAGCAACGATTCTTTTGGACAAAGGACACCTTGCCCAAGATTCTGATGAAGCTCGTCCAAAAGTAAGAGCTATTTATGATGTTATTCCGTATTTATGTGGGAAAAATGTAAACGCAATTGTCCGCCATTATTGCCGGCACTAGTCTCGCTGTAACGCACACTGTATGTCTAGTAACGTTAATTTTAAAATCTAACTTAGCGGGTTGCCATTAAAACTAATGCATCTTTCATTTGCTCTGTCCAACTGTATTTTTTGTTCAATCTAATACGATAAATAATCGTAAACTTAGGTGCGCTTTCCATCGATGGCGACCGGCCAGAATGCATGACCTGTTGCCACTGATCACATTGTATAGCCACGATTTGTGCTGCTAAATATGCACATTTTCAAGAAAAAACCTATATGCATTGTGTAATATGATGTTACAGACTGTCATCTGACCGAAGTATATCAAGGTTAGTCAAAAATTTATATCTTTTGTTTCATGTATTGTTACGATCGGCTAACCTGTGCTGGCTGGTATATTTGCTTGTGTTTCTGGCTATTGTGATAGACTAATATAATGCTATATTGTGTTTTCGCTGTGTAAAACACTTAAAAAATCTACATATTGGCTAGGATTCACAAGATGTGGGCTTTCAATTCGCTGTACGCTGTGCTTTATTCAGAAATGTTTTAAAATGAGTAATTAGGTATTTGACGTTGGTCTCTGTAATTATTCTGGCAGCTCGGGCACTATTTCAGATTGCGGCTGCAATGTGTAGAACTGTGATTTATACACTGAAATATGCACATTTTCTAAAAAACATATGCTATACATAAATATGTTATCAGACTGTCATCTTATGAAGTTGTTTCTTGTTAGTGGCTATTTATATCTTTATTTGGTCGATTATGTGATGGCTACTGATGGAGTAAAACTAGGTGGAGTAAAAAAGTGGTTGTACTTTTTGGCTAATGTGGTGGCCGTCACGAGCATGAAAACGAAATATAGCCACAGACTGTGTGGGGAAATGATTTAAGACTGAGACTCTCCAATACAACCCAACGTTGCAGAGTTATGTGCATCCTTTCAAGCACACCCTTCTCATTAACCTGGGGTGAATTTTCACAATTTTCAATTAACAAATAAGGTTTTAGATGTAAGATGGTTAAATAGAGACCAAAATGATTTATTATTATTATATTATTATTTGTGCCCTGGTCCTATAAGAGCTTTTTGTGACTTCCCACGAGCCGGGTTGTGACGACAACTCACTCCCATTCTTATGTTTAGTAAATTTATTGTAAAGTGTGTGTGTGGCAGGCTTATAATGATGGTAAAAAACAACATTTTGAGAGTGTGCTGACCCTGGTGCTAGAGAGAGTACGCAGCTGGAGGTTGAATGCTTGGGGGTACCGGACTATAAAAAGTTTGGGAACCACTGATAATGTACATGGACTGTTCATAGAAACTTTGTTGGGTAGGGAAGGGCGACCTCTAACTGGGTAGAAAAAGGATGGTTTAGTCTCTCTAGAGCAGTTGTTCCCAAACTTTTTATAGTCCCGTACCCCTTCACATTCAACCTCCAGCTGCGTACCTCCTCTAGCACCAGGGTCAGCGCACTCTCAAATGTTGTTTCATCGAGTTGTGTGTGAGTACTTTTGCACGCCCAGTATAAGTGAACCCAAATCAATGTAGTTCTCATCATATTTGCTCCTCTTCGATGGTCCAACGTCCCTGTCTGCGGTTCGGTGCTTTCCCGGGTAAGGGGGCAGTAGCTCTTCAGCTGCATCAGATTCACAACTGTCAGTGTCCATGCTAGCTGGGCTAACAACAAATGTAGAATTACTGATGCTAGTATTGGATGTGCTCGTGGAAGCAGAACAGCTTGTGTCGTCGACAGGTGCAGGTGTAGTACTGCTGGTAGTAGCAATACTACCAGTAGAGCTGGTATGTGTATCTATGGATGCGGGCCTTACCTTTTTTTAAGCATTTATCAATTTTCGAGCAAACGGAATGAGCAGCAGCTACGTTTGGCTACATACGGACCGTTAGTGGAATTCCCGCGAGAGAGTAATGGTTAATGTGATTGGATGTTAATTATTTGACTAGGCTACTTGTATTTGACATTGTGTTGTTATTTCTCTGAACACTAGATGGTTTCATTTTATTTTTGGCAGTTAAACGAGGCATCTCAGGCGAGGGGRAAAAAACCTCACCCAAATAAAGCATTTAGTATTATTATACTCCCTGCCTCATTGTCATCGCTTTTCAAACCCCTAAGAGATAATTATCTTCGTAACCCTCTTATATTATTAGGCCTAGTATCACAAGTTAGCTAGATGATTAGATCCTTGACTTTGTGCTGACATTTTGAAACAGACCCAGCTAGCAGAAGGGTTCCACTGTGTCATTACAGCTGAACGATGTAGCGTCTGAAATGGGCTTATTTAATGGGGTAATCATGTGCCTCAGGTTTCAAAAGCCCCTTTTCATAAATGCGTGCTCCGAGGCGATGGTGAGGATGAATAGATTCTTGCTCCGTGGATGTGGGTGGTTAAGACAACTGGGCCTCTCTCTATTCCCCCACCCCCCCGGGCAAGATAACATCTGACTCGAGCTCTAATGACGGTCTCTCGCTCAGTGTTTYATCATCTGAGACGGGCAGCTTTTTAGCACTGTCATTGTTACATGAGGAATGCTCCGGGGCGCTTTCCGGCAGCTCTGCTCAGGGWAGGGAGCCAGCCAGAAACGCTCCTCTAGTCGTCTCTTATCTGCAGAGTCAGTGGCGCGACTCCCTCTGAACAGACCGACCCTGCTTGCGTCATCTCACGTGTACCTACTGCATAAGTGTTCTAGCCAGCATCGCTGTGACTTCGAGAGCCGGTGGGCTGTAAGTTAATTAGTACGTGACTGAAAAGGACCCTGTGATTATCATTTAATATYGCTTATTAAAATTTACACCGCTCCTTCAATGCTAAGCAGAAGTAAAGTCATGTAGGAGGAGCATATGGACAGCTGTGCCCCACACTTATGAATATAACCCCCTACATTTGATAAGTTCCTAATGTGTCAAATGAAACGCTCTCCCAAAGTGTGTTTTATGGCTGCTTAACTCCTCGCTCAAATGGCGAGTAATGATGCTCAAAACTGGCACCAAATGCATTGAATCAATCACGACACTGGCAGAAAAATGGCAYAAAGAAAGCATTGTTGTCATGTGGCTTATTTCTAACCAAGCAGGATTTTCAGAGTTTTTCCTGACCACAGAAAATAGGCTATAACTAGGTTCTGGGGTTTGGTACAGGCGGTCACGGCCCTACTCATGCGATAGTGCTTTGACCCCTGACAATCTAATGCCCTTCAGGCCATCCTCACAGTCACAGGGAAGGCATCCAAAGCTCAACCTCAGCAGCACCGCATCCCCCATCACTCTTCCCCTCCCAGCAGTCGCCATGGAGTCGGTCTGCCCAGAGCTGCGTCAGTGAAAGAGGCTTTGATTGGTTTTCACACCTCTCAGGCTCTTGGCTGCGAGGCGCAGCGATAACATTACTCTTTGGCTGTGGATGGAGTAAAGCGGAGGAGGGATATCGATAGCACTATTATGCGCCAGTGGAGAAACTGAGCGGGAGTACAGTGCAGCACTGGCACAAACTAGTTGTAGAAACTGAAGGGGGCGTAGAGTGCAGCCCTGTGGCACCCCATCTGACTGGCGACTTGACTTCCACCACACTAAACCAAGACCTCTGCCCCTCCACTAGGGAAAATGATGATCATATCCTGAAATTTAGGAGTTGTTTGAAGGATGGTGCATGATTGCATTCCTTTTATATCAGGCCTATTTTTTTTTTATCCACCGAATCGAAACATAACTCTGTATTAGTCTCATGATGATAGTTATCTATCAGTGTTTGTTGTTAACAGTGTAGCCTACTTTGCCCCAGACTTGTCTTAGAGATGATTGTATGATGGATTTAGTACTTATAATCATATTATATCTAGCTACAGCTAGTGTCTTACATAAGTAAGGCATACCTTCACACATATAGTGGACATGTGATGTGAAGAAAAATATTTGGTCATCAAAAATACGGTCCACTTCATCTTTTCTGACATGTTGCCTTGGCTAAAAGCAGAGGCATCATGTTCCCATTATTTTAGAAGGGGCACAAAGTATGCGAGGATGGAGGGGGGTGGTACTCCTTTCGTGAAGTTGAAGAATTTTGAATTTTTCAAACACCTGGAACAGCTTTTTCGCTCATTCTAGAGCCATAATCATTATGCCTAATTCTATGTAAAAAAATATGTATATTTTTCTGTGTAGGTTATGTAAGCATACCTGTTGAGCTGTCTGTATCCTCCTGACTGGTGGTTATTTAGAAACAAAAATTTGGGTAAAAGATTAAAAGGAATGTTTGTCTTTTTCAGTACATTTAGTAATTGCTTGCATTTCTAAGGTCTCACAACTTTTCCAGCAGACATGCCAGCTAAGATAGTTAGAGTAGCTTTTCTAACTTGATTGATAGCCTGAAATGGCTTGGTAGCTAGTTATGAWGTTGGGAGATTGGGGAACTTATCTAGCTAGCTAAAGCCAACTTCATAAAATTGCTTGGTGGCTAGTATTACAACAAAACATTTATGTTTTATTTACAAAGGAATGAATGTACAAACGCTGTGTGTGTGTGTGTGTGTGTCACTCTACACCCTATCTCTTTCTCCATTGAGTGTCTAGCGTTCTCCCAAGGCATCCTTTTAGTCCGTGCACCTTGGAAGTAACCACTTACAGTACTAGGGAAAATGGGTTGCGGGAGGGTACTCTTTGCCTTGTCCAGTCAGTGGGCACCTTCCTCAAAATACCGCTGATAGATATTTGTATACAAAATTATGATACAATGTGGGCTTAAATGAAGTTTAGTAATTAATTTAACATCTGAAAAATGTTAAAACAGGACAAATCTGAGGGAGCACGTGCCATGCTGCAGTAGTAAACGCAGCTCTAGGTCAGAGCTAGCTAGGCAGTGTGTGCATGGAGAGTGGCTGGCTGTATGCTGGTTTGTCAGTAGACTGGTAGGGACGTTGTCCTATTTCAGCATGAACCCATGACCGGGGAGCTGGCGCTCGGCTAATTAGGTCACTGCTCTCCCCTTACTGCCTGGTGGTGTGGAGGTGAGGCATTTCAACAGCAGAAGATAGATACCGGATGCTTCAGATTTTTTACATCCAGTGAAATATCTGGTGCCTTGTTCTATCTTTGGCGTCATTATCTTGCTAACACACGTTGAAGCCAAAGCTACACATTGTAAGGTTTTAAAGATCCTTTATTGAAGCCGCTAGTTAGCTAGCTAATGAGCTCAGACCTCTGAGCTAGCTACGCGCAACCCCACTACACACAACTCCCCATATGTTTGATATGAGGATCCCCATTTAGCCGCTGCAAAAACATCAGCTGTGAATGTCAATGTTGCCCCTCAGTATTCAATGTGTTGAAGTCTGTCTGCATATGCSTAACCTCTGACCTGTCTTTAGGGTTTATTCATAATCTAGGTCTTTAACAAGGTCTTTCTTTAACTTGTGTTAATGTATTTTYTATTGTATTTTTTTCAGGGCCGATGCACGCGAGAGAACTGCAAATACCTCCACCCCCCGGCCCACCTCAAGACTCAGCTGGAGATCAACGGCCGCAACAACCTCATACAACAGAAGACGGCAGCAGCCATGTTGGCTCAACAGATGCCTTTCATGTTCCCTGGCACGACCATGCAGCCTACCATGGTGAGTAATGGACTACTTGTTTTTTTCTCTCTCTCTCTCTCACCTCTTTAACATTTATATCCCTCTCTGTCTCCCCTCTTCCCCCCCACCTCACCCCCTATTTCTCGGTAGCAGTCGTTTCCTATTAGCCAGGGCCTGGGCTCCAGCCCGGGTCTGAGCTATGCACCCTACCTGACCCACATGACCCACAGCATGGGCATGATGCCCACCGAGATGCTCCAGCCCAGCACCCAGAGTATCATCGTTCCCGGCAGCCCTCCCTGCTCCATGCAGAGCTCCTCCTCCAACCAGAAGCTGCTACGCACGGACAAGCTGGAGGTACACCACCACTAACCAATAACATTACCAGAAGTCCTAGTATATTAGCAGTTAGGAGACATCACCAACTAGCCAATTACAATACCAGGAGTTAGGAGAGCCGGCCTCTGGGCAGTCACGATACAAGGAATCAAGAGAGTTTGCCCTACGAGGTGTTGGGAAAGCCTCTCCATAATTATTATCTCACGACATCATCCTTACCCACCTAGGTTGAGGTATAAGTTACCCCTTTTAACACAGATCTTATTTTACCTAGTCCTAACCTCACCCATCAGAGAGAGATAATTTATATTTTACATACTCCCTTTCCACACACCTTGACTTTGAAAGAATAGATGACTTTAAGAACTTGAGCGCTGGCCAACAGAATTCTAGACCTCACCGTTGTTTAAATCTACTTAAGATAGATGAGGTTATTTCAATGGGGGTTTTGTTTATACAACAACAAAGCACCCAGGCCATTGTGTCGTAATGAAAACAAAGAATAGCCTTGGAAGGATGGCAAACACAGACAGGCCTCGGAGTGTAGGTGTATTGTGTGTGTTTATCTCAAAGTACCGTCACTTAGCAACAGAGCCATGTGGTTGCTAATGAGAGGCCGTGTTCCACTGAGGAATGGGGACACTCCCCACGCTAAGTGAGACTGTTTACCGCCTTCTGCGCGTGTTTGTGGAGGGGCTGTGTGTGTTCTCTCCGTGCTTTGTGTGTCTTTGCGTGTGTGTGTGTGTGTTTGAGTGTGTGTTTGCGTGCACATGTGCGTGCGTGTTCTCCCCACACTTAGTGAGTGTGCGGTGTTGTTTTACATCCCAGGCTGTGAGTGAAGCCCCCTGTGATTGACTACGCCCAGGCTCTGAATAGATAAACACCTCAATCTGTTCATTCAGTCCATAGTTATAAACCCAATGATAAGTTGTTGTTATGTTATTAGTATGTGTATTATATTGTATGATATATTGAGCCAATATTTGTCTGTCTGTCTGTCTGTCTGTCTGTCTGTCTGTCTGTCTGTCTGTCTGTCTGTCTGTCTGTCTGTCTGTCTGTCTGTCTGTCCGTCCGTCCGTCCGTCCGTCCGTCCGTCCGTCCGTCCGTCCGTCCGTCCGTCCGTCCGTCTGTCTGTCTGTCCGTGTGCACCCCACCGTCCTTCCCAGGTGTGCCGGGAGTTCCAGCGGGGCAACTGCGCGCGTGGCGAGACGGACTGCCGCTTCGCTCACCCCAGCGACAGCCCTATGATTGACACCAGCGACAACACGGTGACCGTGTGCATGGACTACATCAAGTCCCGCTGCTCCCGGGAGAAGTGCAAGTACTTCCACCCGCCGGCCCACCTGCAGGCCAAGATCAAGGCTGCGCAGCACCAGGCCAACCAGACAGCCGTGGCCGCACAAGCCGCCGCCATGGTGAGACCCTCCGCCCCCCTCACAGCCTGTAGTGTAGAGTAGTGAGCACCTCACAGCACACGCACTAGAGTAGGGTGGCAAAAATCTGCTAACTTTTCCAAATTCCCTGGTTTTCTGAAATCCTGGTTGAAATATTCCTGAAATCAGGAGGGAATCCTTGAACCGTAATTTCTGGAAAACCTGGGACTTTTGGGGAAAGTTACAAGACTTTTGTAGCCCCAGCAAGGTCAGACAGCACACCTGACAAAGGGCCAGATCAAAAAATATAATTTCTAATGTTTATAATATGTAATCAACTATAGACGATTAGTTTGGTAAAGTACACAAACTTAAATCTTAAAAATTCTACTTTACACATCTACAAAAGAACACAAGTACATAAAATGTGGAGCACTGCTTTATTTTTCCATACAGTTGATATACCACCTTCCTAGAATACTATTATGGACGCTTCTATACAATTCACGGAAATGTGCCCACTCAACCCACACTCAGGTCATTGTATAGGCTCTATAGTTATCAGGCTTTGGAGAAGGTAAAGCGAATGTATAACACGACCACAACAGTCTATGTCTGCGTCCCAAATGGTACCCTATTCCCTATAGAGTGCACTAATTTTGACCAGGGCCCATCCCAGATGGATTCTATTCCCTATATAGTGCACTAATTTTGACCAGAGCCCTCTGTTCAAAAGTAGTGCACTATATAGGGATTAGAGTGCCATTTGGGACGCGGATTATTATTAGCTTCAGGCTAGGAGCTTTTTTTTTCACCCTTGATCATACATACAAAGACAATGCCCGCCCTCCTCTCAATGATAAATGTAGATCTCTGCAGATTAGCACAAATTGAATCAAGAGAGATGGATGAGAATGCGAGGCCATTGGTCCACTCCCTCATTATTGGACCCTTCACTAAGGCAGGCAGAGAGACAGGCAGGCAGGAGCAGGTTTTGGCAATAGGACTTTCACTTGGCTGTGACCCTCCCTTCCCTCTCTCTATACTTCGTGTCCACATTGGTCCGAGTCAGTCGCTGTTGAATGGGTGAACTTGGCTCTGTCTTGCCCGCTGTCACTCACACTGTGCTGTCACTGCTCTCACGCTGCTGTCTGATTCCATGGCATCGTCCAGCATGCTTTTCGTCTCATCAGCTTGCTCGTCCATCGCTGCTTGCTCTAAAAAGCCAACCGCACCTCCACTGATACTAGGTGAGAAGATGACTCGAGCACAGTTGTGGTTTAAAAGAAAAAGGACATAAACAATAGGAAAACACACGTCATCCAGTGCTGAAGCCATGATTATGAGTTTGACAACTCGCGCTCTGTTTCCTTAAGCTGGTGTGACCTGAGATGATAAAATATCAGGGCGACAGGGTTTATGGTTTACCGGAGGACAGAGAGCTTTTTAGTCAGCTCTGTGGGAGCATTTCCCCACTGCAATTCTCTCAATAAATGTATCATGCACTATAAAGCCATTACAATGTATTGACACAAGGTACAGTAAGTTAGATACTGTTTTAGTTTTTTATAAAGGAGAACTATATTTATCATTTTTATGACAGGATAGGAGCAGGAGCAAAAACCGAATCCCTGCCGAAGGGGGAAGCATATGGTTCCGGAAACCGAGAGGATTAACCTCTCGACCAGACTCTTGTCCTAAGTTAGATACAGTTACAGGCACTGAAACGTTGTACCATAGTACAGTTTGTTGTGACAAACTATCAAAAGTAGTCAGAGTGCCATGTTGCTCATGCATTGTGTAACTTTTTAGTGCCCGGAACTGTACCAACAATACATGTATCATGAGTTTACATTCCCCAAAGATTTGGTCATCTGGAAATATGCCCCAGACAGAACCAAGTTTATAGTACATAAGATTATAAACAACAGGTGGAGGTGGTTGAGTTTTACGCTATGCAGTTACACTGAGGTGTCATWTGATTTMATTTTGCTCCATTTTGTCTTCATAGCCTGTCGTGTCCCAAGTTGAATGCTGCCATCTTTGCTTCCATTAACCATAACATTTCAGTCTGAATCTAACACCGAATCTGAGGTGTATTCATTTGGAATGATGGTAACACTTTATAAAATACCTAATACCTTTATAAAAGGTACCTTAATGTAAAGTGTTACCGAAAAATCTTAGTATTATCCTACACGTAAAGGAAAGGCTTGTGCATGGTCTAGTAATCATAAGTGCCTTGGTTGTCCCATCGATGTTTGCTGTTTCCTTTGTGCAATGTCATCGATTTGGTTTCATTCAGAAGGCTTGCAAACAAACAGACGTCATTTTTTWAAATCTTCTTTAAATGTTATTGCGTTGAGCAAATATCTATTTTTCTTTTACTGTAGAAACCGAGAGGAATGTAGAATAAACAGAGCTCCACATTCTGTGATGACTTTCCTAAAAACAGACAGTTACAATTCACATTTTGACTTTCACCTCTCCAACGTTGCCCATGAACCACACACTAACTAATAAGTTAGGGTTCACTCATGTATTAGTGCAGTTATGGGAAGAAAAATAGTAGTTTTGCTTTTACCACCTAAATCAGATGATGACTGAAATGGATGTGACCGACCAGCTGCCAAAACATTGTCCTTTCTACCACTGTCTGCCATAGGGCATCTTCTATCAAACCATTGGTCATAATGGCCTCCATAAAATGTGCATTGGTTCCAAATTGCACTGCTTTTGTTGTAAAAGCTAATAATTCCAATCAACAAGACATGTGGTCCTTCATTGTCCAATCAACAATACTTTTGATTCCCCATTGTCCATTGAGCAGAAACTCTCACTTGCTGAGAACATCTAGTCCCTAGTAGCCCATTCCCTTAGCCCATTATCTTGTTTTTCTTTTCCCAGATCTAAAAGGACAGGGTAGGTTTAAGCGACGGTGATGGATTCCATCCTAGCCCTCTAATATGTTTGCTTTCACCTATCCAGTCCTTTCAGCTCTATGAACACAATAGTAAGGGCTAGAGCAAAGACTAGGGTTTTTTGGTGAAAAATGTATGTTGCGCTCACATCCTATTCTGTCATGGTGGCCAGTCACACCAAAGYACCAAAAACAGARCCAACAATATTCCATACAGCAGATAGTGTACAMGTGTGTTTACAGAAGAGGCCGAATCCTACCTTTTTTAGATCTGCGAACATAACTCAAACTTTCACGTAAGTCACRATGTCAAAGGGAGATTTATGAAAAATGTTGACTTATGCGCACAGATCTCAAGTTAGGATTTGGTCCAACTGAATGTCGATTGTGTTTATATCAATAATACCCCAAGATATTTTGATAGATTGATTAGATAGCTGATTTACTTGTAAAGAAGTAGCTAGCTTTACAGAACTAATAACTGCTATCCAAATAGTTTGTTTACTTCATTTGAAAATCTTTGTATTTCTTAAACTTTTTAACCAAAGGTATAGTAGATGCTTTTTTTTGCTTTCGTACTAATTCAGAACTTTAGCGATATGTTTCTTTAAACAAACAAACAATTTTTTGTTTATGTGCATGCCTATTGTTTCGTACGTGGTATACTGCATTCAGATTATTTTGTTTTGTTTTTCCTTCTCACCTATCCACAATGCAATGCTGTCCCCCATGACGCACCTCTGCTTGCTGTTACCTGTATGTTAATACGCTTGACTCCCATTGGCCCACTGCCATCATGTGCTCGCTGCCTGCTATTTAAAGACTCAGTCGACTGCCAAAGCAATGAAGCGACCCCTCGAGGCAACTGTAGAACTGGTACTTTGACCTTTCACCTTTTGCTTTGCATGTAGCTTCTTTAATGTACTGTAGCAACTCACAATAATTTTAATTTGGCTTTTTGCTGTTTTAAATGCCCAAGTATTTGTATTTGTATTATGCAATTAATATCCACCAATATGATTCTTGTAGTTATTCTTTTAGTATGCTTTACATTGATTGATCGTATAACAACAATGAGAATGTTAATTCCCAAGTATCAATTTGTTTGTTACTGTACTGTAAATCATTGTTTTATAATTGCCTTGCTAGATATCGTGTGTAGTTCCTTCATTGTCCCATGTGGTTATTTAAACCTAAGTTGCCATTGTGACTTCTCTGTCGTAACTTTGTGCTGTTTTGTAGCTAGTAGCCACAAAAGACCCCGAGCAGCAGTGTGGTTTCTCGTGTTATAGTATAGAGAATAGTCATGTGAATGTAGTCATTTTTGAGGCCTCCGCCTCGTTGTATCTAACGTCTCCTCGTCCCTCCCGTACAGGCTTTCCCCCACGGCTGCCTGCAGCCCCTACCAAAGAGACCAGCACTTGAGAAGAGCAACGGGGCCAGCTCGCTCTTTCACCCCAGTATGTTGCACTACCAGCAGGCCTTGGCCAACGCACAGCTGCAGCAGCAGACGGCTTTCTGTGGCTTTCCCACAGGTAGGGGGTACACCCGCCCGCAACACATGTTCAGACACACACACACACACACACACATCTATACACATTTATGTACACACACACACGTTTGTACACACTCTTGTACACAGATGCACACCCATGTAGCATGTAGACACACACTGGATAGAGCTTCCCCAACTTTCCGTTTCCCCATAAAAGCATCAAAGGGCAAAATTCAAGTATATAACCCTTAAAAGGTTTCACCAGGTGAGCTTGTGAGGAAATAAGATATTCCCCATTTCTTCTCCAAAAGTTTGAGGCCAGTCTCTCTTTAAACGAACAGAGTGATCAAGCGCTTTTCCTCAAGTGGAAATCAAGTTGATATGGGCCCTGTTCAAAATAGTGCAGTGCACTATATAGGTGATAGGATGCCATTCGGAATGCAGCCACGGTATGCTCGCTTCTCATATAAATGTGTAATTGCAGCCAGGTGCCAGGACAAGGTAAAGGCATGGATATCCTTTGATCACAGCGGTAAAAGCGGTCTTTTGTGGCTGATGATGGGATATATTGCTGTATGATTATATTAAGTACACCTTGCATTTTAAGGCCTACTTATAAAACGGCAGACTTCCAGTCTTTGCGCTAATGCCAGTTGCAATTGGCTCGCAAAACTACCTCTAACTTCCTTCGTAGTGGACGCAGAGACATACACATGGCATCCACGAGTTCATCTGACTCTGGAGAAGTAGATACAGGTGTTCATTGCCAAAATCCCAAACAATCCCTTTAAGCCTCTTGTGGATGAGACTACCTTCCCTAACCCCCTATCCGTCCCTACCTACTCCTTTCTTTAGTGTTCAAATCAAAGTTTATTTGTCACGTGCGCCGAATACAACAGGTAGAACTTACAGTGAAATGCTTATTTACAGACTCTAAACAACAGTGCAAAAAGGGTATTAAGTGAACAATAGGTAAGTAAAGAAATAAAAACAACAGTAAAAAGACAGTGAAAAACAGTAGCGAGGCTATATACAGTAGTGAGGCTATATACAGTAGCGAGGCTATAAAAGTAGGGAGGCTACATACAGACACCGGTTATTCAGGCTGATTGAGGTAGTATGTACATATAGATATGGTTAAAGTGTTATTATCCTCCATGGCTTTTACACCCTTCCTCTCCTTTCCTAGTGTAGGAAGCTTGTTCAGAATGCTGTGTACACACCACACATGAGTTCAATTAATATCGGTTTCTCTATGAAAACTCTAGCTGTGCTTTATTGAACCAAAAGTGCAAACCCTGCCCATCTGGCASTCCAGATCCAACGCATAAAGTCATTTGAAAGAAGACATACTATTTGAACTCAGGTCTGATTCGTTCTCACTGCATGGTCCAAGCATCCAGCCCTTAACCTTCACTAGCCTGATCCCAGAAATGTGTGTGCTGTCTTGCCAGCTCCTATTGCCATTGTCACACCATGTGTCTGCTGTGACAGAGACCATAGGAGTTGGCAAGATGGCACACACATCTGCAATCTGAGGCTAATTAACCTCTGACACTGAAAARGTTTCATTTGTAGTATGTGTGACCTTACCTTCCCACCCCCTCCAGAACATATTTTTTCATGATTGATTTATTTACAGACCAGACATATATATATATTTTTTGACCTTTATTTAACTAGGCAAGTCAGTTAAGAACAAATTCTTATTTACAATGACGGCCAAACCTGTACGACGCTGGGCCAATTGTGCGCCGCCCAATCACGGCCGGATGTGATACAGCCTAGATGTGTARCATAAGACTACAAATGGAGTCAAACTGCACAGTCCAGTTATACCAATTGCAGGCTTGTGAAATTTGTTTAAAAGGCATGTTGTTTATATAGCTAGCTACCAAAATCTTTAGCCTGGTCCCAGATCTGTTTGTGCTCTCTTGCCGGCTCCTATGGTCAATGGCATGCCATAGAGTACAAACCGATTTGGGACCAGGCTACCACCAAAATCTCTGTCTTTCTTCTCTAACATGTTTTTCTCCTTCCCTTATTAACCCTCTGTTCACTCTCTTCCACTGCATGATCACACAGGGTCAGTCTTGTGCATGACTCCTGCTAGCAGCCTTGGTAGGTTCCTTCCTTTCCCTTTTTAATTCTCTCACATATTCTTTTAAAGGTTTAGGGTGAATTTACCCCTAGACTTTGATCTTGGGTCCCCACTAATGTTTAAGGTTAGGATTGGGGGAGGAGAAGCTGATCCTAGATCTGTACCTAGGGGAATCTTCACCATGGAGCCTCTTTAAATTGGGGGGAGAGCGGGAACAGGTCGGGATATGTAAGCGCTTACAGGTGACACAAAGTTCATGGATGTTGTGACACAGTGAGAGGCACGGTTGTAGAACATTGGGCTAAAGTGCATGATTGATTGTTTTTACTGAAAAGCGCCACAAAGTGCTGCAAAGTCCTACATGTCAATTTGAACTCCCCGGTAAGAGATGATTGTTACTTAGCTACTTACTGTCTTATAACCTAATTATGAAATGTGAAGTGTTATTCTTAACATTATTAGTATATANCTCTGTTCACTCTCTTCCACTGCATGATCACACAGGGTCAGTCTTGTGCATGACTCCTGCTAGCAGCCTTGGTAGGTTCCTTCCTTTCCCTTTTTAATTCTCTCACATATTCTTTTAAAGGTTTAGGGTGAATTTACCCCTAGACTTTGATCTTGGGTCCCCACTAATGTTTAAGGTTAGGATTGGGGGAGGAGAAGCTGATCCTAGATCTGTACCTAGGGGAATCTTCACCATGGAGCCTCTTTAAATTGGGGGGAGAGCGGGAACAGGTCGGGATATGTAAGCGCTTACAGGTGACACAAAGTTCATGGATGTTGTGACACAGTGAGAGGCACGGTTGTAGAACATTGGGCTAAAGTGCATGATTGATTGTTTTTACTGAAAAGCGCCACAAAGTGCTGCAAAGTCCTACATGTCAATTTGAACTCCCCGGTAAGAGATGATTGTTACTTAGCTACTTACTGTCTTATAACCTAATTATGAAATGTGAAGTGTTATTCTTAACATTATTAGTATATATAAAAAAATGCATTCCAAATGAATTGTTTGTTGAAAAGTAGATATTGTTTACTGTGCTGTGTTGATCCCAGAGACAAATAGAAAGAGGGTGAACACAATTGGTAGAAAAGCTCTCRATCTTGATGGGGCTCTAATTGTTTTCTAGTTAATCTCAATCTTATAATACCACTCATCATATCTCACTCAGTCCTCTGGGAACAACTGATTGTCGGGCCAAATTTCCTTGATTGTAATTCAGGTTTTTCTCTCTCATTTTTTTCTCCCCCATGCTTCCTCTCGCTTTTGCATTGTGATGTGCACGCCTTCCGCTGGGCTAACCTAACGATGGCTCGCCCCTCTCTGTAATATGCGTCATGCCCAAAAACAACAACAACAACCAAACAATCAACACTCGTTGCCATGGTTRCCACACTGCCTCCACTGCCTACCTGTTCATTGCTTCCATGGTCCCCCCCTTCCTGAAAAAGTACCCATGATGTACAGTGCTACGCCTGCTACTATCTCTGCAACAACAACTCCTGCCACAAGTGTCCCCTACGCAGCAGCAGCGCCAGCCAATCAGGTTTGCTCATTTTAAAGCTTTCTTTCATACAGTCCCAGAGCTCTAAATAAGTGCTTGAAGACCGTAGTCCATAGAGCTGATCTACTATCATTTMAATTAAAGTAGTCAATTTCTTATTTTACTTCTATGACTGCAGAAGAGTTGACTACTTCAAAATGGCGAAAGCCCTCAATGGTGCTGCCTATGTTAAAACCGGCTTTGGTCCAAGTGTGCCCTCTATCCAACTCTATGGCTGAGCCCAACCTCAACATCCTTCAATTMAATTTAAACTTTATTGTCCCAACAGGGAAACTCATTCATGCTCTAGTCTAGTCTGCTACTGTGGTATATTTCAATGTCTGCCACAGGTGTCAGAATGTGTTGGCTTTTATTTCAGAGGACTGCTGCACTGTTGTTTTGTACAAGTATATGTTTAGTCATTTATTGGGCGTGTCACACAATGACCCAGTGAAGCACTTATTCAGAGCTCTCACATTTGCAAGTAATAGTTGTCTTGTGTTGCATTAGATCCTAGTTTTTGTTTTGCATGCATGTTGTTTTTCATCCACTTTACTTTGATGTCAAGTTTCCCTCTTCACCKGCGTTAGAAACATCATCTGTATGTTTCATGACACACGCACGCACATACACTTTTTTTCCACCAAAAAAAAAGCCTAGCCACTCCATCTCCATCCACCATGTTGGCTCCTGTCAGCAAACGCAGCTTCACTCTCTGACTACCTCTTCGGCTTGGCGGTGATGGGTGAGGACAAAAGCCTTGAGGAAACTGTCGATCCAGGGTGGCCATCTCTGCTATATTAGTGTTACAGGAGACAGGACGATGCCTCCGGAAAGGCCTAAAATGGCTCCAGATAAGCACAGGTACTAGCTAGACACATGGCTCTGTGTCAGCAGGGGCCGGGAAGTTGCAGTTGGGTGCGTAAGTCGGGTGACGTGCACACACACACACAACCCCGTTTAAACCTGACAATTACAGTGCACTGCCAGGTGGAGTGCCCGCAGCAAACAATCAGTCTCCCATTAACCCCACTTAGCAAGGCCTTGARCGGTGGCCACGTTACAGGCTTGATGAGATTTGATTTACATCTCAGTGGTCAGTGAGCTTTCCCAGAAATGTATTGGACGGATGACGTCGATCCATGATCATCAAGACTTCCGGTTGCYGGTGAATCTTCATTATTTCACTCTGTTCCCTCAAATTGGTTTATATTGAGAGATTCTCAGTGTAGAAAGTGATRGTTGGTTTTCTGTTGGTTTCACATCATTATATATTCAATCCCAGGCTTTATTTGGTCAGAAAAATGAACCAGAAATGTACTCTTACACATCATACAGTGCCTTCAGAAAGTTTTCATACCCCTTGACTTATTCCACATTTTGTTGTTAYAGCCTGAATTCAAAATGGATGATTTATTTTTTATTTTTTTTGCAATCTTTTTGAAAATGTAATACAGATATCTCCTTTACATAAGTATTCACACCCCTGCGTCAGTACTTTGTAGAAGCACCTTTGGCGGCGATTACAGCTTTGAGTCATCTTTTGGGTATGTACCAATTATGCACATCTGGATTTGGGKTTTTTCTCCCATTCTTCTGTGCAGATTTTTTTCAAGGTCTCTTAAGTTAGTTGGGGAGTGACGTTGAACAGCAATCTTCAAGTCTGGGCTTTGGCGGGCCACTCAAGGACTGAAGCAGAGATGAGGAAGTCATTATTAAACACTATTATTGCACACAGAGTGCAACTTATTATGTGACTTGTTAGACACATGTTTTACTCCTGAACTTATGTAGGCATGCCATAACAAAGGGGTTGAATACTTATTGACTCAAGACATTTCAGCTTTTCATTTTTTATTTGAAAAAAATACAGAAAAACACAATTCCACATTGACAGAGGGTATTGTGTGTAGGCCAGTGACCAAAAATCGCAATTTAATAMATTTTTAATTTAGGCTGTGATAACAAAATGTGGAAAATGTTCAGGGGTGTGAATACTTTCTGAAGGCACTGAAACTTTAACATGTTAGATGCCTTTAATTAAGACTCTAGAATTTCAATTGATATTCTAAAAAATATTCTCTCTATACTGATTCTCCTCCCAGCATCTAGTCTGTATGACCAACCACGCTAATATTATTACTGGCACATGACTTATTATTGCTGCCTATGATGTTTTATTATTGTAGGTCTACTATTACGGATAGGTCTCTCCACCCTTTTCCTCAAAACTCAATAAGCAGTCCTACTTGCTATTTATCATTCATGACTAGCAATTTCCTTGATATTGTTCTGTTTTTGGACCATAACCAGGGAGAAATATGACTTTGCCCTTAAGGATTTTTAATGATTACGGTACCTTAGAAACACACACCCATCTCCATAGGGCGTTCCAAATGACACCCTATTCCCTATAATATACATTGTGTTTTCACAGTAAGATTTTTWATAGTTTGTTTTGGAACTGCGTAGCGTGTTTGACATAGGTRAAGTGGACCCTCTTTTTAAGGCCCAGTGCAGTCAATGTGATTTTCCTGTGTTTTCTATATATTTCCACACTATGAGGTTGGAATAATACTGKGAAATTGCGAAGATGATGATAATGCTCTTTTAGCTGAAATTTCAGCATGTTTTGGTGGGATGGAGTTTTGGCCTGCCAGGTAAYCTCACCTAGCAGTAGATGTTAATAGACCAATAAGGAAGAGAGTTCCAAACCTCTCTGCCATTAACAGCTAATTTGTTTTCCCATCCCCACTCAGACCTCTCCAAGACTGCTCTGTGCTATTTATTTTATTTTATTAACAATCACAGTAAGGTACTTAATTGTTACCCAGAAATKATTTGATATTGAGATTAAAACGGCTGCATTGGACCTTTTAAAGGACAGAACACACCGTAACTGATATTGGCCTGCTGGGTGTCGACGAACGGTGCTGATTCAACATGTAGCGATTTAATATGCTACCCGATGCTTTTAACCGTTCATTGACGTAGTCTGTTACATGTAGCGATTTAATATGCTACCCGATGCTTTTAACCGTTCATTGACGTAGTCTGTTTTTAGCTTTTAAAGGTCATCTTGAAATACAGACAATTAGGGCTGTCCCCGACAAAAGAAAATCATTCATATGCACATTTTCKTGAAACAGTCACTGTCAAAGTCATGTGGTTAATCAAAATTCAATCTAATTGAAAATGATTCAAACCTAAAAAGTAACTTATATTGCCATTTCCAACTATGTAAAAATAGCCTACATAAAGCCAACAAATAAAACTATTGCAGCCTGCAGGTAGAAAATATCCTGATCAAAATAAATATCCTATGAATCACATTGGCTACACATGGCCTAACTGCAACTAACTTGAAACATTGTAGCAACTATTAACTTGGGTCCAGCTGAAGCTGGCGCTAGCTAACTGTATAAAATATTCTGGGCCCTCAGTTTCCCACGCCAGTGAGCTCGGGACAGACACAGCTGTAGGCTATTTGCGCAAGGGATAAGAAGCAGTGCTTGACTTGGGCAGGAGCTCACCGGAGCTGAGTACCGACACCTCWAATGTTCTACTGCTAGAGGTCCTGTTCCTCTTATAGAATATTAGCTAAAAGGTATTGTGGAGCTCCTAAATATAAACAGTACCAGCACACAAAATGAGTACCTGGAACTTATTTCAGTCCAACTCCAGCACTGATAAGCAGTAATCAGGTAGACCTATTTTATGACGTTTCCACTGAATCAGAGCATGCAATTTTTCCYTTTCACGCTGGGTGATAATCGAAAGGGAGAGAGCAGGGAAGATTTTTMAAATGCATTGAGGAACTATTGTAATTCTCAATGGATGTAAAAACAGACTTTGTTTGCTTGCTGTTTGAGCTGAAGAACACATTACTTTGAGAAGCTCCACAGGTCATTAGTGGTGGTGCGTTAAGCCAATCAGAAATACTATCAGATCCCCAAATGGGCACATGTATATGCCTACATTTGCATGCAGGCCAGCTGTCCTATAGGCCTACTTCTATGTGTGCGCGTCCTTACTCAACGTTGACAGGAGCGGTCCAAACAAAAGACAATAATTTGATTGAAAAAAAGACTGGTAAATGGAATCAAATAAACCTAAACATGTTTCTTACAAGTGTAGCATAGGTTGTGCACTCTGTGTCCACTCTGACAATGAAAACGGAAAGACTGGAATAATGATATTGAATGCATTAACAGAAATTACCATAACCAAAGTAACAAACTTTGTAGATAAGAAATGATAAGAATTAACGGTAAATGTACTACTGGTGATATACAGTACCAGCCAAAAGTTTGGACACACCTACTCATGCAAGGGCTTTTCTTTATTTGTACTATTTTCTACATTTATCAAAACTATATAACACATATGGAATCATGTAGCAACCAAAAAAAGTGTTAAACATATCAAAGCTTTGCACGCTCTTGGCATTCTCTCAACCAGCTTCACCTGGAAAGCTTTTCCAACAGTCTTGAAGGAGTTCCCACATATGCTGAGCACTTGTTGACTGCTTTTCCTTCACTCTGCGGGCCAACTCATCTCAAACCAGCTCAATTGGGTTGAGGTCGGGTGATTGTGGAGGCCAGGTCATCTGATGCAGCACTCCATCACTCTCCTTCTTGGTAGAATAGCCCTTACACAGCCTAGAGGTGTGTTGGGTCATTGTCCTATTGAAAAACAAATGATAGTCCCACTAAGCCCAAACCAGATGGGATGGCGTATCGATGCAGAAGTAAACCACAGTCAGTGTCACCAGCAAAGCACCTGCATACCATCACACATCTTCCTCCGAGCTTCACGGTGGGAACCATACATGCAAAAATCATCCATTCACCTACTCTACGTTTCACAAAGACACGGCGGTTGGAACCAAAAATCTCAAATTTGGACTCATCAGACCAAAGGACAGATTTCTACTAGTCTAATGTCCATTCCTCAAGTTTCTTGGCCAAAGCAAGTCATTTCTTCTTATTGGTGTCCTTTAGTAGTGGTTTCTTTGCAGCAATTTCACCATGAAGGCCTGATTCACGGTATCCTCTGAACAGTTGATGTTGAGATGTGTCTGTTACTTGAATTCTGTAAAGCATTTATTTGGGCTGCAATTTCTGAGGCTGGTAACTTTTAATGAACTTGTCCTCTGCAGCAGAGGTAACTCTGAGTCTTCCTTTCCTTTGGMGGTCCTCATGGGAGCCAGTTTCATCATAGCGCTTGAAGAAACTTTCAAAGATCTTGAAATTTTCCGCATTGATTGACCTTCAAGCGCTATGATGGACTGTTGTTTCTCTTTGCTTATTTGAGCTGTTTTTGCCATAATATGGACTTGGTCTTTTACCAAATAGAGATATCTTCTGTATACCCACCCMTACCTTGTCACAAAACAACTGATTGGCTCAAACGCATTAAGAAGGAAAGACATTCCACAAATTGACTTAACAAGGCACACCTGCTAATTGAAATGCATTCCAGGTGACTACCTCATGAACCTGGTTGAGAGAATGCCAATAGTGTGCAAAGCTKTAATCAAAGCAAAGGGTGGCTACTTTGAAGAATCTCAAATATAAAATATATTTTGGTTTGTTAAACACTTTTTTGCGTTACTACATGATTCCATATGTTATTTCATAGTTTGTCTTCACTATTATTCTACAATGTAGAAAATACAAAAAATATTAGTAGGTATTAGCCCTTGAATTAGTAGGTGTATCCAAACTTTTTGACTGGTACTGTATGTAATGGAGAATTGTTATACACTAATAATCAAATGGAAACAATTCACACAATCAAGTTATGAAATAATGAATGTGCACAAATTGGCGGGAGAGTGCGCATTCTGGAGAGAGAAGTGCATTGTGCATCTGGGCGCATGGTCAATCCGACATCTGCATTGGCCTTGGCCATGCAGCATTTACGTTGATGCAGCATTTACGTTGATACAGCCTCAGCAGAAGTCAGGGCATTCATACTTCTTGCACTTCACGGAGCAGTGCAGAGCTGTTGTCAAGGAAGTGAGTTTTGTTTTCTGCAGGATGTACCGCCCCCACCTACCATCAACCAATCATGTCAATGCGGAGCTATGCAGAGCCCTCCGCATTGTTACAAAATTTGGGAGGCGCATGGCGATGCGACGCAGAGCTCAGTTTGGCCTGTGGATGCATCTGGAGGCTCCGCAGTTGCGTCACACCCTCCATATGAAGCCTYCGACCACATTTTTGGATCAAGCATAAATTGTTTTAAAGTCTAGGCCTCCACAATGGAATAGTTCAGAGGGGGCACAAATGTGTATGTGTGTGTGTGTGTGTATATATATATATATATATAATTTGTTACTGCTCGACTAAAACAATCTTGGTCGACCAACAGCCTAACTACCAAACAATCGACATGTCGACTAATTGGCGTTAGCCCCACAGACAGTAGTCTTGATCATAAGTACCTGCAGGTCAAACCTCTCACTGCCCTGCCACGTATGTGGGGGCTCCCTCTTCTGGCTGAATTGGGAAATCCACCAAGATACAGTTGTGGGTTTTGTCACATTGGTTAGAAAAAGTAATTAGCGTAGACATTGGTTCACATATTTGCAGGATGATTGTACAATATCCCCTTTGGGGCTGCTGTCTGTAATAAGGATTTCTGTAAAGTGCCATCATAGGCACAAAAAACAATCAAGTGTCACACACAACATCATCTGGTGTTGGCTTTTCTTTTATGGTGGGCCAGGCATCCACCCCTGACCTGTCATTTCCTTTTTTCTGTCCATCATGACTAAAAGGGAAATGCCGTTATTTCAATGCCGTAGCTGGTACAGCGCATCATGGTGGTCCTCTATGCATCCGCCAGCTCATCTACTGTCTGTCTGCTTTCTAACTGASGCCTTTCACCGCCATGATAAGCCAATGATTTGCTCTCTGTGGTCCTGTACAAAAACGACCCMTAGACCCTACCACCTAAACAATTGATCTATTTTGTATATTTTTAAGAATTGGATAGATTGTAGCTCAACCTTTTTCTCTATTACTTACACCCATCTAGTATTCTTGGATCTACGGAAGTGCCTAGGGGGGTRGAGGCAAGGGGTTTGGAGAGGGCCTCTGTCTGGGTAACCAGCGGTAAGCGACTAGGAGCCAACGGGACATCACACAACATCAATATAACATTCAGCTTTTTGTTTTGTTTTATAATTTTTTTTGCTCATAAGTCAAATGACTCCACTCGTCATTCAAATGCCTTATTATGAGCTTGCAGGATCTACATTGCATACACATACACTATATATACAAAAGTATGTGCACACCACTTCAAATTAGTGGATTTGGCTACTTCCGCCACACCCGTTGCTGACAACTGTATAACATCGAGCACATAGCAATGTAATCTCCAMAGACAAACATTGGCATTAGAATGGCCTTACTGAAGAGCTCAGTGACTTTCATAGGATGCCACCTTTCCAACAAGTCAGTTTGTCAAATTTCTGCCCTGCTAGAGTTGCCCCGATCAATTGTAAGTGCTGTTATTGTGAAGTGGAACGTCTTGGAGCAGCAACGGCTCCGCCGTGAAGTGGTTGGCTTCACAAGCTCACAGAACGGCATTGCCGAGTGCTCAAGCGTGTAGCTTGTAAAAATCGTCTCTCCTCGGTTCCAACCGTCACTACCAAGTTCCAAACTGCCTCTGGAAGCAATGTCAGCACAATAACTGTTAGTCTGGAGCTTCATGAAATGGGTTTCCATGGCCGAGCAGCCGCACACATGCCTAAGATCACCATGCACAATGCCAAGTGTCAGCTGGAGTGGTGTAACGCTCGCCGCCATTGGACTGTGGAGAAGTGGAAACGCGTTCTCTGGAGTAATGAATCACGCTTCACCATCTGGTAGTCTGACGGAAAAATCTGGGTTTGGTGGATGCCTGGAGAATGCTACCTTCCGAATGCATAGTGCCAACTGTAAGTTTTGGTGGAGGAGGAATAATGGTCTGGGGCAGTTTTTCATGGTTCGGGCCCCTTAGTTCTAGTGAAGGGAGATCTTAACGCTACAGCATACAATGACATTCTAGACGATTCTGTGCTTCCAACTTTGTGGTGACAGTTTGGGAAAGGCCCTTTCCTGTTTCAGCATGACAATGCCCCTGTGCACAAAGTGAGGTCCATACAGAAATGGTTTGTCAAGATCGGTGTGGAAGAACTTGACTGGACTGCACGCCGTACCTGACGTCAAAGGGAGAGGGACCAACTCCATATTAATGCCCATGTTTTGGAATGAGATGCTCGACTAGCAGGTGTCCACATACTTTGTCATCTAGTGTATGTTAGGGATTGTTTTTTTTAGCCACCCTACAACGACAATCTGGCTCTTGTGCAATCTTTCCTGGATTCCTTGCATCCTCTCTTCTCGCCTCTTTCTCAAAAGGCATTGGAGAAGGTCAGAGGGAACTTGGATCTTCTCCTCCAATATGGTTGAGAAGAAGGTGAGGGGATCAGATGTGAGGAATCACGGAAAGATTAAATGAGATGGAGCCAATCATTTGAAAAGGTTTAGACAATGAACTGATGTTTTTGTTTTCCATTTTTCTTTTTCTTCACCTCTCCCGCAGATTATCCTGAAGTAACTGTCAGGATGGAAATGGAGTGTCAAGAAGCTGCCCTACAAAGCCCAAAACAGCCCTTCTTCTGTACATACTACCTTCCCCTTCCACTACAGCAACCTGCATGCTAAGAGTGTAATACTACCAATTAACCATAAGACTTGAGTGCTGGTGTAAGAAGATACACACAACAAAAATATGTATATGTATTGCTAGGAAACTATTGCCATGAAAATTATGACAAAAAAATTATATGTACTGAACTACATACACTTAGTGGAGAGATGGTGATGAGTTCATTTTAACTATTGTTTTCTCTGTTAAAGTAATATGGGTCTTTTATATTTTGTTTTCAAAACGGAACCTCGATCTGCACAAATGTTCACCCTTTGAAAACACCTTATTTGCACTATAAGAGAACTAGTGCTTATTGTCAAAAGTGCTTAATTGTTTTAAACAGGAGAGTCACAGAGAAGCCCCTGGTTGCAACTGGCGCTCCAGACCAAGCTAGAAGGGATTGTTTTACTTTTTGTTTGTTTTAATTATTTTTWAAAAGACAAATGTTAGGGCAGACTATATGCTTATGTTTACTCAATGACTGTCCTCTTAATGATGATTTGAACGTGCTCCCCCATCACCCCTTTAAAACGGTGTGGTATGCGCTCCATATGAACCACTTGCCAACATTTAATCTCTGGAAAACCAACGGCTTGCCAAACGAATGTCATCGCGACTGACAGATTGACGGACAGAAGCGATCTGCAAGRAAACAGACGTGGAACAGCTTCGTGGCCAAAACGTGCAGTCGGGCCTCGTTTTTGTGCACGTCTGGGGGATAAAATAACCTAGAATTTCAATTTCTTCTCCTTTGTTAAATTTTCAGTTTTACTTTTGGATGGGTGCTGACATTGGCTTGTGGGTGTATTTGTGTATGTGGTTGGTTGGGTGGGAGCCTCAGATGGGTCGGTGTTGGGGAGAGTTATACTGGCATCAGGGAGTGCTACTAGCCTATATGGCTCCGGTTTGTGTGCCAAGGGCTTAACGAAAGCTTGCGGGTGGCTGAAAGCATGTGGCGGGAGGGAGCCTCAGCCTGATGGGCCAAGCCATGGACATCTGCCAGCAGACTGGAACAGACAGACTAAGTCCACCAGCGGCCCCAAAGTCAAGACCACAGGGACAAGGCCTTTGGGGGAGTTAGGGGTGGGGCTAGAAGGAGGGATAAGGGTGAGATCGGCTAGGGGTGAAACAAGTGCTACGACTCAACAAAAAAAAGGTGCATTCGAAGATGCTAGTCATCGTCGTGAGATGACTTGAAGTTTTTGACTGGAGGGCTATCTGTGACTGTCAGTCGTCACCCTGCTATCACCGAGAATCCTGTTTCTATTTGAGAAAAACTGTAGAAGTGCCTAAAAATCCTTTAACTTTAAAACAACAAGCATCTGGAGAAACATACTTTGTCAAAGAAAAAACAAGAATATACAAAAGGATGGTTCAAGCAAAGTTCCCAAAAGTATGTTGACCTATTTAGAGAAAAGACTATTCACTTTTCATGCAGATGCCATGGTTAAAGCAGTACCCTAGTGTTATTGTAAACAAATATTTAACACGACAAAAAGTAACTTTCTGAAAAGAAAATATATAAACTAACCAAGATAGCTTGGTAGAATGTTTGATAAATATTTCATGATGTAATATTTTGTTCTTACCATAGGTTTTTAGTAGTTTACATTGGAAAAAAGTGATTGAGAATACAGGAAATTGTGACGTGTGTGTGATGTATGTAACGTGTCTCATACTTTGAGAGTTTATATTCATGGTTGTAGCAGCAATGTATTCACGTTTATTTCAATTTGTTTTATGATGKTAAGCATCATGGTATGTGTGTCACCAGAACAATCTGTTATTGTATGCCATGATATAGTTAATAGTGTACTAGCATTGTTTAAACCAACCTCCACGTTATTACCTAATATGTTTTATGAGACGTATGTATTTTGACTCAATCACATTTCTTGATACTACACAACCAATTATTTACCTTGTGTATATGTGTGTTCAACAAAAAAGATCAGAATCATGACATTTTCATGGCGCTTGATCGACACAGACAATCCACAACGAGACACCTTTGGTTAAAAAATAATATGGCACTGGTCTTAGAATTATTCTTTCTTTCTTTYTGTTCACTTTCACTGAGATTTTCTTCTAAAAAGTTACAGTTTTAATGTAATTTTTGGTGTGGAAGGTGATCGAAGATATTTTTKGGGTAATTTATCGTATTTTATTGTTTTGTCAAAAGAGTCAGAATGATGTAACCTATTCTATTTTGAAATGAATGTAATTTATTGAGCTGTGCGTCCCTACAAGGTCTGGTCTCTAGTCAGCCAATGAGATGCAGATCAGGAGCAAGGGGGTGGAGTCTTAAAAAGCCACCAATAGAATGCTACTGGATSTCCCTTGCCTTGTCATCAACACAGTTCATCACATTACAGTAATGAGCAAGGCTTTAGAATTGCTTATATTGTTYAACAAAAAAAGAGAAAAGAAAATAAGAATGTTAATTGTATAGGTGACATTTTACCCAAAAAATAATTTTAAAAATATGTACTTTTCACTAGTATTTCATAACAATATTAAGTTGTTGCTGTGGCAACATAAAGTTGCAATTACTAAAGTTCTGTATTTTTGTAAATTATCTAATCGTTAAGTTTACTTTTTTTTCTAGAACACTGCACACATCACTAGATTGTAAAGCAGATTTCAACATTTCTTATTTGTCGTGATTATGACAATTTTCCTTAGCAGCCTCTGTAAAGGTGTAACTTTAACACTTAACATGTAATAGACAAAGTTACCAATGATATTTAGGATGAAATTATAACAAATGATCTATTAATTGAATAGTTATGATGTACAACTTTTMCCCTGAGAAAGGACCACTGGTTTCATGCACACCAATGGAAAAGTATTTAGGAATGTAGTTTGTTAAATTGTTTATCATCAGTTAAGGATTGCACTTCTTCCGGTAAAATAAAACATTTCATTATTACCGATGAAAATGTCATTAGGTATGGCAAAGTTACTATACACCAGTAATACAGTAATTCTGTATAATAGTCACTACCAGTTCGTATCACAGAAATAACCTTTGAACATCTTGCATGAAAAAAAGAAGTTTTTATTAATAAACGATAACCTACTGAATGTTTCTAGTTATACCGAAAAACACAAAAAATAGTCTGCACATGAGACACAATTCCAAGTTGTCCTCAAATGGGGTCATGGTTGTGCCCAAGAGAATGGAATTGTGCTGAGAAATGTAATTTATTTAAATGAAATGTGTTGACATTGACTGACTGATGATAAGAGAAAAAGATATAAGCACTTGGGTCAGCTGAGCAGACACGGCTTATCCAAACACTTTGCCTTGTCGTTAGTCCATCGTGCTTAAGGTTTTATGTTCCAGAGCTGTTAAAAATACAATTTTAAAGGCTGTAAACTGGTCTCTGCTGAACAGACTTTTTTGTTTATATATATATATATATAATGCTAAAATGTAAACTTAAAACTATTTTTATTTATATACATAAATTAAATTGTTTGAAGTTTTTACTTTTTTGCATTTTTAAAAGGTGAGGCCAAAAGGATTGACTGCTGTACAGAAAGCAGTCTTGTGTTCTAAGCCCCGTTTGAATACTTTAATAACACACCCTTCCTTACTTTCTGATCTAACACTATTTGGTAGGTGTAAGCAACAGTTCTATCACATAGCTTTCCCCAATCCGGCCATGTCAGATTAGGTATTTCTTCAAGGAAGTGGGAAGGAACGATGCTTTTGTTAAAGTATTGGAACAGGGCCCTATTATGTCCTTGTAGAGAGCTTGACGATGAGGGCTGTGGCCAACATGCGATGCTGAATGGTCCCTAAAAGGACTGCCGCCAGGGTCGTATTCACTAGGAAGCAAACGTGCCGAAACGGAAGGGACTAACTGAACTTGTCCAATAAGAAACGCTTGTTTTCGTTTAACATTGCAAAATGTTTCGCTACAGTGTGCACTATTGAATATTACCCAGGTAATGAATTGAGACTGCTTTGCCATCAGAAATGCAGTATCCCATCTACTTTGCAAARAAATATATATAAAGAGTAAAAGACAAGACCCTCATTGGATTTTTAGTTTTGATGTAACCATTTTTCTGTTTTCTTTGTGCGTATAGTTTGTGCTATTTTATGTTACTATAGTCAAATGTTTTGGTTCCAGCAAGATAGTGTAAAATCTATTGAAATAAAGAAAAAATGGAAAGGACGTTTGTTGAAATTACCTTATTTATGTGAATAATGACTGCGATATGCGCTTGTCTTACCTACCTTAGTTGAATGCCCTAACTGTATGTCGCTCTGGACAAGTGTATGCTAATGGCCAAAATGTAAAAATGAATAATGCTCTTATGGACATGGTGAATGACAGACATGCTACAACAGGGTTCCCCAACTGGCGGCCCATGGGCCGAATTTGGCCCGCGGCTGATATTGTGGCCCAACGTTTTCTAAGTAAAACATTTTATTTATTTTTAATATTTTATTGTTGGACATAAGACTATAAAAATTACACAAATCAGCTCCAAGTGATTTACAATTTGGAAATCTTTTCCAAAGTATCCCCCACACATGTAAGGTTTGAAATTACTGTTTTAGTCAAATATATCTGTTTTGTTTTCTTGCSKTCAATTTGCAGTCTACAAATGATTTGTAATTATGTTCCAGCCCCCTGACCATTCGCTCAGGAAAAAATTGTCCCGCAGCTGAATGTAGTTGATGATCCCTGTGCTACAACATGCATGTTGCAGATCAATAGATACGAGGAACAAAGAAAAAAAACATTTCAGAAWGCACGACAAGATTCAATTTTTTTTGTCCATTTCATGAAGCCCTTTTTACATAAGCAGTTTGCATAAAGTTTTACAGTTACACGGTCTAGACCGCAAAGAGGAACCAATGCAGCAGAAGCGAAAGCACAGTGGCCAGGAAAAACTCCCTAATATATATATATATTGTTCATTTATAGTTTAAAGTTCTAAAGTTTGTCTTGTTGCTTAATTGACCAAGGAGCAGGACCATTTTAAATAACTGCCACTGTATTCCTGTGGTTCTCATTCAAACCTTGTGGTTCAAATCCATGTTCATTTTATGCCAATTTAAAAAATKGTTATAATTCAAAAAGTATAAATATGATACAAAATCGGAATGTAGACAATCTAAGTTGGGTCAGTCTGAACGTCTCAACGTTGGTTTGGTGTTGATAGCTTAAATAGTGAAAGAGGAGATGGGTTTAGAATTATTTTTTATCATTAATGCATTGGGAGCTCATTTAATATTGTTGTAATACAAAAAGTATACATGCTTTCAAAAATATTTTCTTAGGCAATCTAAATTGGGTCAGTCTGTACATTTGGAAGTTGGTTTTGTGTTAATCGCTTTAGTTTGAACCTTCTGACAGTTCTGTGGCAGTTCTTCCGCCATTGAAATGAATGGACGTCCGTCTGCACATGTCAACATTGATTTGGGGTTTGTAGCATAAATGGTTCAAGAACAGTGGAGGATCCAACATGGAAGTGTGTATGGGCATTGTTGGTTTGGGTCTGTTGGTGGGAATGCAAAGCTTTGCTAGTGTGTTTTGAAGCTTTTGGAGGTAGAACAAAACTCATGCTATGACACTTAGGTGGATACAGAATTGTTTGAGCAGCTGAGGTAGATTGTATGGACAAAAACAAATGTTGCTTTTTACATTTTGTAGTGCCTTCTCACTACATGATAGGTATAGTTCTGACATTACAATTTCACCTTACCTGCGCCAGGTATGAACACCATCTAGAAAAAATKTAAGGAGAGCCGCACACTCTAGCTCAGATGCAATAATTGAGTAACCTAATATCCAACGTTTTGACAGACAAGCTGTCTTCATCAGGGTATAATGACAAACACTGCAGGGTGACTAGTTTATATAGTGTCAAAGGGACACACACAGGTGTCTGTAATCATGGCCGAGTGTGGCCTGATATCATTGGTTAATTCTCAGATGTAAAAAATAATATACCAAAAACATGAATGGATAGCATATGATCACAGATACAATTTGGCTACAAAGGCCTACAAACATTTACAATAGCAAAATCACAATAATGGCTTCATATCAAAGTCTACGTTGAGACCGAAGGGAGCAAGGGTCTTTTAAATTAAAGATCCAGGCAGCCTCTCGTTTTAACAATAAATTGTCGAGGTCACCCGGTGACATGTTCAAAGCCGACATAACGTAGGGACGAAATCGAGTTGTTTGCTTCCAAAAAGTGGGCCGCAACTGGATAAGTCGAGTTTTTGTACCTAATGGTGCTACGATGCTCCGAGATTCGTACTTTTAATTCGTGCTTTGTTAAACCCACATCATTTTTATATCTAACAATTAACCAATGATATCAGGCCATGATTACCAGTGATGCCAATTTAGCAATTTTGTTGCTAGATTTAGACACTTTTCAGACTACCCTGGCAACAAATTTAGCTACTTAAAAAAAGGGAACTTTTAGCAACTTTTGAAAAGTGACCCAAACGCTAAAATGCACGCATTTTCCCTCAAAATGACACACACGATTTTCTCTGTCACACTCAAGTCACAACACACTTGCCTGGCTGCAAAGTGCATTGTGAGTGACGTCAGCAGCATCAGGCGCTCAGCTCGTGCACAGGCAGCAGCAGGCCAGCACGTGATTTAGCAACTTTTAGCAACAAATCAACCTGCCTCTAGCAACTTACCCTGAAAATTAGTTGGCAACACTGATGATTACAGACACCTGTGTGTCCTTTGATACTATATAAACTAGTCACCCTGCAGTGTTTGTCATTAYACCCTGATGAAGACCGCGTGTCTGTCGARACGTTGGATATTATGTTATTAAATTATTGCATCTGAGCTCCTAGAGTGTGCGGCTCCTTTAATTTTTCAAGTGTTCAACTCCGCTAGCCAGCACCTCACCTAAATAGGTGTGTGTTACTTTCGTCTCAAAAAAATATCTATAACAAGTATGGAGATCGCATATGACTAGTTCCAGGTAAAAGAACATTCTAGACCATGTATAAAGGTCACATAACCAGTTTCACAGCTCCAGGCAAGAGAACATTCGAGTCTAGGTATAGAGATCGAATAACCAATTTCACAATGTGTACTATATATCCATTATACTGGTGTAAAACGTTGTGATAATCAAGTAAGAACAGTACTGTAATCTGACACTTTTGTTTGTATTACTGTGCAGCTAGTAGTAGGAACCAATATCATTTGATGAGCAAGGTATATCGCAATATCTTTTTATCCTTTGTCTTTGCAAACAGTCTATAACAACCGTCATAAGCACACTGTTTTTTCTTTGATGAATAAACTCTGTCTCTGTTACAGTATAACATATATTGTGCTATGAAAACTCATGTATACAGAAATATATTTTGTGTAAGCAGATTTATATTTAACCGGGCAGAAAGTAACAATTTTWKTTTTTTTTTTTWACGAATTACTCAGATCGCTAGAGACGCCATATGTTATGGCAAACAACTTGCATATGTCCTCTACCATTTATCAACTGTAATTTAATTTCTATTAAATATACCGAGAACAGAACAACCGTAATGTTACTTTTGTACCTGCCAGCGGGGTGGGAGTAACACAGCCTTGGGATTGAAGTAACAGCTGGTGAGAAGTGCACAATATCTGTCTTATCTTCATGTTTCTGGTTTGTAATGCTCGTTACTTTAAACAAATGTACTATTCGACATAGTTTCATGTGTGTCAATTTGAATAATTATTGATTATTCATTTTATTGATATTATTTGATATTATTATTTGAATAATTAATAATTACTGAAAGAACCATGCGTCAACATTGCAATGTTGCGCAACCACAATATTTTGACATAAGGAAATTGACCACTAGAATCATAAAGATTTATATTTTTAACCACTAATGTGTTGATAAAAGCTTATGTGAGAAGATGATCCTCCAAGTCAATTGATTAATGCATAATTCTAATATCATATATAATTTTCAAACATTCAGTCACTTGTTGATATTTTGCTAACATTATAAAAGCAATATGAACTAGAGGAGACAATGGCCTGTGCTGAAACATTTTATTTTATTTTATTCAAGGTCATCAGTTTACTTTCGCACAGAATTCTACAGGAGAATTCCAGGCCATCCGTCTGTGAGCTGAAGCATAGCTGGTTCATGCAGCAAGACAATGACCCAAAACACACAAGCAAGTCTACATCAGAATGGCTGAAAAGCAACAAATGTAACGTTTTGGAATGGCCTAGTCAAAGTCCAGACTAAACCCGATTTTGAGATGTTATGGGAATACCTGAAGAGAACAATTCATGCTCAAAAACCCACAAATGTCTCAGAGTTAAAGCAGTTCAGCGTTGAAGAGTGTGCCAAAAATCACCCACGGCAATGTTACTGATCAACAACTACAGGAAGTGTTTGGTTGCAGTCATTGCAGCTAAAGGTGGCACGACTGTCACGTTCTGACCAAAGTTCTTGTGTGTTTTGCTTGTTTTAGTGTTGGTCAGRACGTGAGCTGGRTGGGCATTCTATGTTRTGTGTCTAGTTTGTCTGTTTCTATGTTTGGCCTAATATGGTTCCCAATCAGAGGCAGGTGTTGTGTGTTGTCTCTGATTGGGAATCATATATAGKTGGCTTGTTYTGTGTTGGGATTTTGTGGGTGGTTGTTTCCTGTCTCTGTGTTTTCTCTGCACCAGCTAGGACTGTATCGGTTTGCCACATTTTGTTATTTTTGTAATTGTTAAGTGTTCACTTTTTATCATTATTAAATATGTTGAGCACCAACTACGCTGCGTCTTGGTCCGATCCCTGCTACACCTCCTCTTCTCTTGAAGAGAGGGAAGGCTGCCGTTACAGAACCACCCACCAATCTCGGACCAAGCAGCGTAGCAACGGGCAGCAGCGACAGCAGCAGCGAGTTCAGGAGTGGACATGGGAGGATGAGCTGGACGGAAAAGGACCCTGGGCACAGCCAGAGGAATGTCGCCGCCCCAAAGCAGAGCTGGAGGCAGCAAAAGCAGAGAGGCGGCATTATGAGGCGCTAGCAAGGCAGAGCGGCTGGAAGCCGAGGAGGCTCCCCCAAAAATGTATTGGGGGGGGATAAAGGGGTGTGTAGCTGGTCAAGTAGGAGACTTGAGCCAACTCCCCTGCTTACCGTAAGGAGCCAAGGATGGAACCAGAGCCAGTGAGGGCGGTATTGGAGGTGAGCGAAGTAGAGACTGTGAAGGCTCTAATGGGGAAATTGGAGGAGAGAGAAATGAGGGATTTGCTGGTTTGGTGCATGAGGCACGACATCCGCCCGACGGAACATGTCGGGGATTTGATGTCACCTGAGTCAGCTCTCCATACTCGTCCTGAGGTGTGGGCTAGCCGTCTGGTGAAGACTGTGCCAGCTCACGCACCAGGCCTCCTGTGCGCCTTCCTAGCCCTGCACGTCCTGTGCCAGCTCAGCGCACCAGCTCTCCTGTGGCAGCCCCATGCACCAGCTCTCCGGTGCCGGCGCCACGTACCAGGCCTCCAGTTCCAGCACCCCGCACTCGCCTTGAGGTGCGTGCCCTCAGCCCAGTACATCGGTGCCAGCACCACGCACCAGGCTTCCTGTGCGTCTCCAGAACTCTGTTCTCCTCCACACACTCTCCTGTGGTGCGTGTCTCCAGCCCGGTACCACCAGTCCGGCACCACGCACCAAGCTTACTGTGCGTATCCAGAGCCCTGTACGCACTGTTCCTTCTCCCCGCACTCGCCTGAGGTGCGTGCCCTCAGCCCGGTACCACCAGTGCCGGTACCACGCACCAGGTGTATAGTGCGCCTCGAGAGTCCAGTGTGCCTGTCCTGCTCCCCGCACTAGCCTTGAGGTGCATGTCTACAAACGGTACCACCAGTTCCGGCAACACGCACCAGGCCTACTGTGCGCCTCAGCAGGTCTGAGCTGCCTGCCTGCCAGCGCCGTCTGAGCTGCCTGCCTACCCAGCGCCGTCTGAGCTGCCTGCCTGCCACGCGCGTCTGAGCTGCCTGCCTGCCCAGCGCCGTCTGAGCTGCCTGCCTGCCAGCGCCATCTGGGCTGCCTGCCGCCCAGCGCCATCTGAGCCGTCCGTCTGCCCAGCGCCATCTGAGCCATCCGTCTGCCCAGCGCCATCTGAGCCATCCGTCTGCCCAGCGCCATCTGAGCCATCCGTCTGCCCAGCGCCATCTGAGCCGCCCGTCTGTCCCAGCCGTCAGAGCCGCCCGTCTGTCCCGAGCCATTAGAGCCGCCCGTCTGTCCCGAGCTATTAGAGCCCGCCGTCTGTCCCGAGCCATTAGAGCCGCCCGTCTGTCCCGAGCCATTAGAGCCGTCCGTCAGTCAGGAGCCGCTAGAACCGTCCGTCAGTCAGAGCGCCAGCCAGTCAGGAGCCGCCAGAGCCGCCAGCCAGTCAGGAGCCGCCAGAGCCGCCAGCCAGTCAGGAGCCGCCAGAGCCGCAGCCAGTCAGGAGCCCCAGAGCGCCAGCCAGTCAGGAGCGCCAGAGCGCCAGCCATCAGGAGCCCCAGAGCCGACCTCCAGTCATGAGCTGCCCTCCAGTCATGAGTGCCCTCCAGTCATGAGCTGCCCTCAGTCATGAGCTGCCCTCCAGTCATGAGCTGCCCTCCAGTCCGGAGCTGCCATTCATCCGGAGCTGCCATTCAGTCCGGAGCTACCTTCTGTCCTGAGCTACCTCTCTGTCCTAAGCTACCTCTCGGTTCGGAGCTGTCTCCTCAGTCTGATGGGGCCCTTTGTGAGGGTCCTAGGCCAAGGTCGGCGACGAGGGTCGCCACTCAAAGGACACTAAGGAGGGGACAAAGACAATGGTGGAGTGGTGTCCTCGTCCAGCGCCGGAGCGCCACCGCGGACAGATCCCACCCAGACCCTCCCTAGAGTTTTAGGGGGTGCGTTCGGAGTCCGCACCTCAGGAGGGGTACTGTCACGTTCTGACCATAGTTCTTGTGTGTTTTGTTTGTTTTAGTGTTGGTCAGGATGTGAGCTGGGTGGGCATTCTATGTTGTGTGTCTAGTTTGTCTGTTTCTATGTTTGCCTAATATGGTTCCCAATCAGAGGCAGGTGTTGTGTGTTGTCTCTGATTGGGAATCATATATAGTTGGCTTGTTCTGTGTTGGGATTTGTGGGTGGTTGTTTCCTGTCTCTGTGTTTTCTCTGCACCAGCTAGGACTGTATCGGTTTGCCACATTTTGTTATTTTTGTAATTGTTAAGTGTTCACTGTTTCATTATTAAATATGTTGAGCACCAACTACGCTGCGTCTTGGTCCGATCCCTGCTACACCTCCTCTTCTCTTGAAGAGAGGGAAGGCTGCCGTTACAACGACAGTTATTGAGTGTATGCGGGCAACTACTTTTTCACACAGGGGCATGGGTGTTGATAACTTTGGTTATGAAATAAATATGTAATTGTTGTGTTATTTCTTCACTACTTTATCTAATATTAGGTTTTGGTTGAAGATCTGATAAAAAGATATATGCACAAGTCGAGAATATCAGAACAGGGGGCTTTTTCACGGCACTGTACACGCCTCAGAATCCCTTTTGGTTAATAATTCAGCGAAACATGGTCAGACTGGTCTGTTTTTTTGCAGGGAGTTCGTCTTCCACATTAGGAACGTGATGAAAATAGGCGTGTTACTTTTGCCCGTGTTACTTTCGTCTAGGTTCTCCCCTACACTGCAGTAGTAAAAGTGACTGTTGTACAGTAGATAGATTCAGTGGTGACTCGTCATACTGGCCCACATTTTTTGCTAAAATATGTGTATATATATCAGTTGAAGTCAGAAATGACATACAGCTTAGCCAAATACATTTCAACTCAGTTTTTCACAATTCAATGACATTTAATCCTAGTAGAAATTAGGGTTAGGATCACCACTTTTTATTTTAAGAATGTGAAATGTCTGAATAAAAAAATGATTTATTTCAGCTTTTATTTCTTTCATCACATTTCCAGTGGTTCAGAAGTTTACATACACTCAATTAGTATTTGTAGCATTGCCTTGAAATTGTTTAACTTGGTCAAACATTTTGGGTAGCCTTCCACAAGCTTCCCACAATAAGTTGGGTGAATTTTGACCCATTCCTCCTGACAGAGCTGGTGTAACTGAGTCAGGTTTATAGGCCTCCTTGCTCGCACACGCTTTTTCAGTTCTGCCCACAAATTTTGTGGGCAAAGGTCAGGGCTTTGTGATGTCCACTCCAATACCTTGACTTTGTTGTCCTGAAGCCATTTTGCCTCAACTTTGGAAGTATGCTTGGGGTCATTGTCCATTTGGAAGACCCATTTGTGACCAAGCTTTAACTTCCTGACTGATGTCTTGAGATGTTGCTTCAATATATCCACATAATTTTCCTACCTCATGATGCCATCTATTTTGTGAAATACACCAGTCCCTCCTGCAGCAAAGCACCCCCACAACATGATGCTGCCACCCCCGTGCTTCACGTTTGGGATGGTGTTCTTCGGCTTGCAAGTCTCCCCCTTTTTCCTCCAAACATAACGATGGTCATTATGCCAAGTAGTTCTATTTTTGATTCATCAGACCAGAGGACATTTATCCAAAAAGTACGATCTTTGTCCCCATGTGCATTTGCAAACCGTAGTCTGGCTTTTTTTATGGCGGTTTTGGAGCAGCGGCTTCTTCCTTGCTGAGTGGACTTTCGGGTTATGTTGATATAGGACTCGTTTATTGTGGATATAAGTACTTTTGTACCTGTTTCCTCCATCTTCACAAGGTCCTTTGCTGTTTTTCAGGGATTGATTTTCACTTTTCGCACCAAAGTACGTTCATCTCTAGGGGACAGAATGCGTCTTCTTTTCCTGAGCGGTATGACGGCTGCGTGGTCCCATGGTGTTTATACTTGCGTACTATTGTCTGTACAGATAAACGTGGTACCTTCAGGCGTTTGGAAATTGCTCCCAAGGATGAACCAGACTTGTGGAGGTCTACAATTTTTTTCTGAGGTCTTAGCTGATTTCTTTTGATTTTCCCATGATGTCAAGCAAAGAGGCACTGAGTTTGAAGGTAGGCCTTGAAATACATCCACAGGTACACCTCCAATTGACTCAAATGATGTCATTTAGCCTATCAGAAGCTTCTAACCATGACATAATTTTCTGGAATTTTCCAAGCTGTTTAAAGGCACGGTCAACTTAGTGTATGTAAACTTCTGATGCACTGGAATTGTGATACAGTGAAATAATCTGTAAACAATTGTTGGAAAAGTTACTTGTGTCATGCACAAAGTAGATGGAAATGGCAGATTGTTTTTATGGAATATCTACATAGGTGTAACGGTTGTCGTCTGGAGGAGAAGAAGAGGACCAAGGTGCAACGTGGTAATTGTTCATCTTAATTTAATAAAGGTGAACACTCAAATACAAAAATAACAAATGTGACAACCGAAACAGTTCTATCTGGTGCAGACACACAAAGACTGAAAACAACCACCCACAAAACCCAACACAAAACAGGCTACCTAAATATGGTTCCCAATCAGAGACAATGACTAACACCTGCCTCTGATTGAGAACCATATCAGGCCAAACACAGAAATAGAAAAACATAGATAAACAAACATAGACTGCCCAACCCAACTCACGCCCTGACCATACTAAATAAAGACAAAAAACAAGGAAATAAAGGTCAGAACGTGACAATAGGCCTACAGAGGCCCATTATCAGCAACCATCACTCCTGTGTTCCAATGGCACATTGTGTTAGCTAATCCATGTTTATCATTTTAAAAACCTAATTGATCATTAGAAAACTATTTAGCAATTATGTTAGCACAGCTGAAAACTGTTGGTCTGATTAAAGAACCAATTAAACTGGCCTTCTTTAGACTAGTTGAGTATATGGAGCATCGACATTTGTGGTTTGATTACAGGCTCAAACAAAGCACTTCTGAAACTCGTCAGTCTATTCTTGTTCTGAGAAATGAAGGCAAGAAACTGAAGATCTCATACAAAGCTGTGTACTACTCCCTTCACAGGGACACAGCACAAATTGTCTCTAACCAGAATAGAAAGAGGAGTGGGAAGCCCCGGTGCACAACTGAGCAAGAGGACAAGTACATTAGTGTGTCTAGTTTGAGAAACCGACGCCTCACAAGTCCTCAACTGGCAGCTTCATTAAATAGTTGGAGTTGCCTCTTCACTTTTGACGTTGAGACTGTTTTTGCGGGTACTATTTAATGAAGCTGCCAGTGCTGGCCTTCTAGGCAGGAAAGAAAGCTCTAACAGTTTGTGGGCACCGCTTGTCACCTTTTAGAGTGCAATTAATGTATTGTTTGGTGTTGTGAAGTGGCTTTGCTGRCATGCATCTAAAAAAATATATATGTTGAGTTTGCCCCACCAAGATTTACATGCTAAAATCACCACTGGATAGGTAGGCCTATAGTCAGGTAATCGAGGGAGTTGGCTAGGATAAGTGGGGCCGCTATTGAAATGTTTAATGTGTGTGGGGTTGTTATGGTTACTTCAGTGGGTTGAGTGAGCTGTGTGGCATAATCAGTCTTATACAATGGGTGGATCTAATGCTGATTGGTTAAAACCGCATTCCAGCTGGTGTCTATTCCACAAGTTACCACCTGCTAAATCTATGACATTAAAATGCCYATTTACTCTGTTCCATCTGACTGCACAATCCACTGTCTCATCAGCCCAGCCAGGCAATTTATAAACCTGATTTCCACGAAAAAAAGCTCGACATTATCTCACATTTCTTTTAGRCTACCATTTMGTTTTCAACAGTGGAGATTTGTATAAACCTGTCTCTGTCTCTACTACATTTGCAACATTGTTTCAATATTCACATTTGATCTCAAGCTGTCCCATAGTAATGAACGTGTCGTRARTCGGGACGMGACAGACAGGTGAACGTGTCGGGACGAGACAGACAGGCAGCGTTTCTCAGCCAGTTGAAATCATGAATCAGCTGGCATAATTTTTATGGATATACAAAGAAATGTCAACGAAACAAAGTGCAGCTAGTTTGCAGTCTTTCCAGCTTCAGTTTGAAGTGGTTGTGTTAGCTGTGTTGTTGGCTAGCTCCTCTGAACAACAGTGTCCTGACAAGAGAACACATTTTCTATACCACGCGAAATCGTGCCTCATTAGCTCATTGTTATGGATGTGTGATACGAATGTTGCCAGCCAGTATGTCAATGAAACAGTTAGATACAGAACAAAAAGACTGAACAACTGGGTCACTTGTGTCTCTGGCAACCAAACCGATAGAACGAACTATGCAAAATGTAGTATGCAAAACTAACTGCACAGGAGATTTTTTTGAAGAGTCACCTCTTCACTGTTGACGTTGAGATTGGTGTTTTGCAGGTACAATTTAATGAAGCTGCCAGTTGAGGACTTGTGAGGCGTCTGTTTCTCAAACTAGGTTATTTACAAACTACATTATATACCTTTTTTTCACATTTATTTAACCAGGTAGGCCAGTTGAGAACAAGTTCTCAATTACAACTGCGACCTGGCCAWGATAAAGCAAAGCAAACCATTATTTTCTACTTGGCACAAAATAATCTGAAACACAACCCAAAAAATAAATGAAAGTTGGTTTTGTGTTAGTATCTTAAAGTGAGCTGAAGGAAATAAATAATAATGAGTACAGTATGTAAGAAATCTATAGTTTTTTCCTTCTGCAAGCACACTAATAAAAAGTATGTAAGACATCTAGTGTCTTGTCTTCAGCAAGCACACTAAAAAGATTATGTAAGGGTGGTAGAGTGCCTTATTAATGTCAAAGTACAAGGCACGCCCTTCTGGTCTGCTAAACGTGACTATAAAGGCAACTTCCCTCCCCGGACTGTAGGCAACTGGAACTTTGGTAACCATTGAATATAGTATAGTTAAGTAAGGTCCAAACGATTCTCTAGACGAATAGCATAACTTCTTAAAAACGCGGGTATATTAGGCCTATCATACATAACGGTATCAAGCAAATTATAAATTGAGCGTTTTAGCGACAGATGTACAAACATTGCTTGCGCATCCTGTTGGACTTTGCTATGGATGTTTGACACACACTTCAATTCGCACAAACGTTTTTGATTGTCCAACTGCKTCTTCTTTTAATAACAAGTAAGTGAAAACCATGTTGTTTTGAARAAAAAAATGTAAATGGTTAAGAATACATTTTTTTTTGTCCAGTTAGCAGATAATGGACCCTAATAGATATTTATGTAGTTGGTGCTGTATATTTAAGCAATAAGGCACGAGGTGGTGTGGCATATAGTCATTGTACAGTATATTGGCCAWGGGCTGTTCTTATGCACGATGCTGTAATGAACACGATGGGAGACAGAGAGCTGGTTTCAAGCGCAGGGCGCAGCAGGTRTTTATTGGAAAGGACCACAGGAGGAGGTCKGTAGATGGGTCCAGGGGCAGGCATAARGTCATRCACAGGGGTCCAAAAAAGCAACAGTACAGGCAGGGACAAGGCTAGTAACGTCCTCCGGGAGATCAGGCGATAGGTTGATAACAGGAAATCCTATTGGCTAAAGTACAGGCAGGGAATAGGCAAACGGCGTCGTTAGCGAGGCAGGCAAAAACKAATATACACGGGAGGAGTAAATTACGGGRAAACCCCGAATAGACGTGTCACAAAACAAACGATACCTCACAATGATGGGGTGCAAAGAAGTGAACTAAATAGTGTGTGATAATGACTTACATGTGTGTGAACAGGTGACAKCAAGTGCAAGCTASCTAGCTAAATTGCCATAAATGTTTAATGCTTTACGRCCWGTCTCCAAATGAATGTAATTGGTTCAGAGTTTGTTTTGATATTTTAACCTGCGTGTCGTGATCGCGTTTGTGGGGGGACAAAATACATTAATGCACGATGGCGGTTTAGGTTCCATGTAACATTTTTTAAATGTTTGCCTAAGTGTTTCTTGCTTAGAGATTGAGATCCTCTGTTCAACTTTCATCACTCAAACTCTCCTGTTTATCATCTGGGATGCTGGCCTTCTWGGCAGAGTTCCTCTGTCCAGAGTCTGTGTTCTTTTGCCCATCTTAATCTTTAATTTTTATTGGCCAGGCTAAGATATTTTTTTTCTTTGCAACTCTGCCTAGAAGGCCAGCATCCCAGAGTCGCCTCTTCACTATTGATGTTGAGACTGGTGTTTTGCGGGTACTATTTAATGAAGCTGCCAGTTGAGGACTTGTGAGGCGTCAGTTTCTCAAACTAGACACTCTAATGTACTTGTCCTCTTGCTCAGTTGTGCACCGGGGCCTCCCACTCCTCTTTCTATTCTGGTTAGGGACAATTTGTGCTGTTCTGTGAAGGGAGTAGTACACAGCTTTGTACGAGATCTTCAGTTTCTTGGCAATTTCTCGCATGGAATAGCCTTAATTTCACAGAACAAGAATAGACTGACAAGTTTCAGAAGAAAGTGCTTTGTTTGAGAATGTAATCGAACCCACAAATGCTKAWGCTCCAGATACTCAACTAGTCTAAAGAAGGCCAGTTTAATTGGTTCTTTAATCAGGACAACAGTTTTCAGCTGTGCTAACATAATTGCAAAATAGTTTTCTAATCATCAAATGGGCCTCTGTAGCGCTATGTAGATATTCCATAAATCTGCCGTTTCCAGCTACAATAGTCATTTACAACATTAACAATGTCACACTGTATTTTTGATCAATTTGATGGTATTTTAATGGACAAAAAAAATTGAAATGGCCTTGTTTTAGAAAGAAAAGCTAAGTGATGAAACCAAGGTTGGAACTCTTTGGCCTGAATGCCAAGCGTCACATCTGAGGAAACTGGCACCATCCCTACGGTGAAGCATGGTGATGGCAGCATCATGCTGTCTTTTTTTTTCCCCCAGCGGCAGGGACTGGTAGACTAGTCAGGATCGAGGCAAAGATGAACAGAGCAAAGTACAGAGAGATCCTTGATGAAAACCTGCTCCAGAGCACTCTGTACCTCAGACTGTGGTGTTGGTTCACCTTCCAACAGGACAACGACCCTAAGCAGACAGCCAAGACAATGCAGGATTGGCTTCGGGACAAGTCTCTTTCAACAAGAAGTAACTGTGACAACATTGATCAAATCAAATCAAATGTTAGTCACATGCGCCGAATACAACAGGTGTAGACCTTACAGTGAAATGTTTACTTACAAGCCCCTAACCAACAGTGCAGTTAAAAAAATATATATGGATAAGAGCTAAAAGTAACAAGTAATTAAAGGGCGGCAGCAAAAAATAACAATATATACGGGGGGGTGCCAGTACAGTCAATGTGGCCAGTTGAGGTAGTATGTACATGTGGGGGGGCAGCAATGCAAATAGTCTGGGTAGCCATTTGACCAGATGTTCAGGAGTCTTATGGTTTGGGGGTAGAAGTTGTTTAGAAGCCTCTTGGACCTAGACTTGGCGCTCCGGTACCGCTTGCCGTGCGGTAGCAGAGAGAACAGTCTATGACTAGGGTGGCCTTCCTCCGACACCGCCTGGTTAGGGCCTTCCTCCGACACCGCCTGGTATAGAGATCCTGGATGGCAGGAAGCTTGGCCCCAGTGATGTACTGGGCCATTCGCACTACCCTCTGTTGTGCCTTGCGGTCAGAAGCCAAGCATTTGTCATACCAGGCAGTGATGCAACCAGTCAGGATGCTCTCGATGGTGCAGCTGTAGAACCTTTTGAGGATCTGAGGACCCATGCCAAATCTTTTCAGTCTCCTGAGTGGGAATAGGTTTTGTCGTGCCCGCTTAACGACTGTTTTGGTGTGATCCTAAGCATTTTTTGTTGTAACTTTCCCATTGAGAAAAATCCACAATCCACCCCGCCAAAGAAAGCATGGATCTGGTGCTTCTCTGAAATGCCACCAGATCCGTGATCGCGCCCGCACTCGGCATGCTGTATATAAAATTCCACCAGAGCCATAGAATGGCCGAATTACCRCAACGCCCAGCCTCCACAAACACCTTGAAAACTTGCTCTATACAGTAATATTTTGGTTCTTAAGGTTGTGGGAATGTTCCCTGATCATTGCACCAATCTTCCCTGAAGGTTCAAATGGATGGTTTTCTTAACATTCTTTGAACGTTCTCCTTTGGCTGTATTGAAGGTAGTAGGGAACGTTCGTGGAATGTTACAAAGTTAGGAACGCTCTCTGAAGGTTACAGATTTTGGAACATTCTGGGAATGTTCTCTGAAGATTACAAAGTAAGGAACTCAATAAATGTTCCCATAGATGGTTTTCTTAACTTTCTCATAAATGCATGAATTAAACAAAATATATTGACCATTTTATTTAGATGTGCACACACACACACACACACACACACACACACACACACACAGGATTACACAATTAAATATAAACAATTAACACATTTATAATTTCAACAATTCATTTTTTCAAACGGGTTCAGAGAAATCTGCAATCTGATTGGCATACACACACACCGGATTACCCAATTGTTTGGACACCATCTATGGTACAGGGGAGTCAAAGGCTCACTCCTCTACAACCTCCACTGCAACCCTCTCCACAACCTGTAAAACAAACAAAGAGTTCTTAATTAGATAAGTACTATTATCAGGGTTCTTACGGGCATTGTATCTTTCCCAAAAATKTAGCATTGGGCATTGATATTCAACTTATGTTATTATAAAGAAAGGTATGACTGATAAAATGTGTTCAGTGCTCTTTGACCAGAAAATCTGAAATCATATGCTATTGCTRGGTTTTAAATACAAACCAGAATGAAAAAAATATATAACTCAATCCAATGCTTTAAAGTCAATGATGAGGTGTGCTATTAGTGCACACTTAGGGAGGTAAAGCAGAGTTTCTTAAACTGTGGGTTGGGACCCAAAGTGGGCCCAAAGTGAGAGGTAGGTCACAAGTTAATACATTTATAATCACTTACAGTTGAAGTTGGAAGTTTACATACACTTAGGTTGGAGTCATTAAAACTTGTTTTTCAACCACTCCACACATTTCTTGTTAACAAACTATAGTTTTGGCAAGTCGGTTAGGACATCTACTTTGTGCATGACACAAGTCTTTTTTCCAACTATTGTTTACAGACCTATTATTTCACTTATAATTCAATGTATCACAATTCCACTGGGTCAGAAATGTACATACACTAAATTGACAGTGCCTTTTAAAGAGATTGGAAAATTCTAAAAAAAATGATGTCATGGCTTTAGAAGCTTCTGATAGGCTAATTGACATCATTTGAGTCAATTGGAGGTGTACCTGTGGATGTATTTCAAGGCCTACCTTCAAACTCAGTGCCTCTTTGCTTGACATCATGGGGAAATCAAAAGAAATCAGCCAAGACTTCAGAAAAAAATTGTAGACCTCCACAAGTTCATCCTTGGGAGCAATTTCCAAACACCTGAAAGTACCACGTTTATCTGTACAAACAATAGTATGCAAGTATAAACACCATGGGATCACGCAGCCGTCAAACCGCTTAGGAAGGAGACGCCTTCTGTCCCCTAGAGATGAATGTACTTTGGTGTGAAAAGTACAAATCAATCCCAGAACAACAGCAAAGGACCTTGTGAAGACAAATCATTTCACATAGAACACACACACACACACAGGTGATGCTGTATCTGTCAGAAAGCAGACTAGGAGCAGGACCTCAGCAGAACCCCGATTGGGAAAGAAGGTCACCACCTGGGCCAAATTATTGTCACTGACTATTTGTATATTTTCTGTGTAGCAGTGACATTGGTTGTGATGACAGTGGGTCAAACCAAATGCTAGCCAAAAGCAAGGGGATGGGACAGGGATAGGGATACGCAGTGACTTTTTAGATGGGACAGCAAATAGGCATTTYGCCATCATAGCCGGTGGTAGTCGTGAAATATACTGAACAAAAATATAAACGCAATATGCTACAATTTKAAAGATTTTACTGAATTCCAGTTCATATAAGAAATCAGTCAATTGAAATAAATTCCTTAGGCTCTAATTTAGGGACTTCACATGACTGGGCAGGTGTGTAGTCATGGGTGGCAACTGTGAGGGCTGCGGCAAACCCACTGGGGTGGTTAGCTAACATTCCACTCCTTGCCACTCCTGTCATTTGTCAAAGACAGGAGTGGCAAGGAGTGGAATGTGATGGCTGAACAGAGACTGCAAACAGGATGGACAACTGCCCGGAATGCGGTATTAACCAATCGGCATCCAGGATTAGACACACTCGTTGTATAATACAAATGAGAAGAAACCAAATTGCTCGAGCTCATAGGATTAATTGTTATCAATTTATTAAATCATGCATTATATTTTGTTGTTTGATAAGGAATCAAGACAGACTAGTAGAAATAACTAGGCCTAGATGACATGTAGAAACCAGCTCCCCAAAAACCAACATTCCCACAACTTTAGAGAACGGTCCCTTAAGAGTCTCACTAAGTTATAACCTATCATTTTCAAAGGAATGTTTCTGTGACGTGCAAGGACTATTTCCAATAGACCATTCTCKTAATGTCAAACAGAACTTACCCAGAACATGCAAAATAGGTTCTCAGGAGGTTTTTGATAAATAACAGAATGTTSCCAAAACTAGCAGAAAACTGGACACTCAAACATCAGGGGAACGTTATGCGTAACGTTACAAAATTTCTCCCTAGAATTGTTAGCTGGGTTGWTAAGCATGCATAGGGCAGGGGTAATCAAATACTGTTTGAGAAGGTCAAGTCACAMAAATTTCCTCGCTGCCCTAGGGCCTGTATATTGTCCACATATACAGTTGAAGTCGGAAGTTTACATAAACTTAGTTGGCGTCATTAAAACTCGTTTTTCCAACAACTCCACAAATTTCTTGTCAACAAACTATAGTGTTGGCAAGTCGGTTAGGAAATTTACTTTGTGCATGACACAAGTCTTTTTTCCAACAATTGTTTACAGACCTATTATTTCACTTATAATTCAGTGTATCACAATTCTACTGGGTCAGAAATGTACATACACTAAATTGACAGTGCCTTTAAAGAGCTTGGAAAATTCCAGAAAATGATGTCATGGCTTTAGAAGCTTCTGATAGGCTAATTGACATCATTTGAGTCAATTGGAGGTGTACCTGTGGATGTATTTCAAGGCCTACCTTCAAACTCAGTGCCTCTTTGCTTGACATCATGGGGAAATCAAAAGAAATCAGCCAAGACTTCAGAAAAAAAAATCTGTAGACCCACAAGTTCATACTTGGGAGCAATTTCCAAACACCTGAAGGTACCACGTTATCTGTACAAACAATACTATGCAAGTATAAACACCATGGGATCACGCAGCCGTCAAACCGCTCAGGAAAGAGACGCGTTCTGTCCCCTAGAGATGAATGTACTTTGGTCGAAAAGTGCAAATCAATCCCAGAACAACAGCAAAGGACCTTGTGAAGATGCTGGAGGAAACAGGTACAAAAGTATCTATATCCACAGTAAAACGAGACCTATATCGACATAACCTGAAAGGCTGCTCAGACAGGAAGAAGCCACTGCTCCAAAACCGCATAAAAAAGCCAGACTACGGTTTGCAATGCACATGGGGACAAAGATCGTACTTTTTGGAAAAATGTCCTCTGGTCTGATGAAACAAAAATAGAACTGTTTGGCCATAATGACCATCGTTATGTTTGGAGGAAAAAGGGGAGGCTTGCAAGCCGAAGACACATCCCAACTGTGAAGCACGGGGATGGCAGCATCATGTTGTGGGGTTGCTTTGCTGCAGGAGGGACTGGTGCACTTCACAAAATAGATGGCATAATGAGGTAGGAAAATTATGTGTATATATTGAAGCAACATCTCAAGACATCAGTCAGGAAGTTAAAGCTTGGTCGCAAATGGATCTTCCAAATGGACATGACCCCTAGAATACTTCCAAAGTTTTGGCAAAATAGCTTCAGGACAACAAAGTCAAGGTATTGGTGTGGACATCCACAAAGCCCTGACCTCAATCCATAGAAAATTTGTGGGCAGAACTGAAAAAGCTGGTGCGAGCAAGGAGGCCTATACCTGACTCAGTTACACCAGCTCTGTCAGGAGGAATGGGACAAAATTCACCCAACTTATTGTGGGAAGCTTGTGGAAGGCTACCTGAAACGTTTGACCCAAGTTAAACAGTTCAAAGGCAATGCTACCAAATACTAATTGAGTGTATGTAAACTTCTGCCCCAYTGAGAATGTGATGAAAGAAATAAAAACTGAACAAAATCATTCTATTATTCTGACATTTCACATTCTTAAAATAAAGCYGTGATTCTAACTGACTTTAAGACAGGGAATTTTTACGAGGATTAAATGTTAAGAATTGTGAAAAACTGAGTTTAAATGTATTTGGGTAAGGTGTACGTCAACTTCCGACTTCAACTGTAGGTGTATTATTCTGTGCTTGAGAAAGCCTCTGAGGTATATGCCTCTCCTTGTCGTAGGCACAGCAATGTGTGACATACATACTTTTGGTATGAGACTAAATAAACTGTGCCACTTGTAGCCTATTTTAGGCCTACTTCATATACCAGTTCCAATTCTGTCTCCTTGTGGCTAAAAAGTGGTGTGCTTGCAATTGTTTTTCAGAACAATGAGGATCCTCTTCAGAATCCAACGCCGCTGTAGATGGTCCCTTGTCATTGGGACTGCGTTGTTGATTGGCGTCCTCAGACTATTGCGCATGAACCACACAGACAGGCACTGGAACACTTCTCCCTCTGGCCCGCCACCACAGTCACAGTCCACTGTGGATGTTTTCAAGTGCTCCCTGAATGACACCGTGAACAACATTTCATCCTCTATCCCACCTACCCACCGTAACTTCCTCATGTACAAACACTGCAGGACATTCTCCCGCCTGCTGTCTCCTATACCCTGTCAGAAAGACCTCTTTCTCCTGCTGGCAGTTAAGTCCACAGCCATCCAGGTTGATCGCAGGTCTGCACTTCGGAACACATGGGGGAAGAAGGGATATGTTCAGGGTAAAAAGGTGAAACTATTGTTCCTAGTAGGTAAGTCTTCAGACACAATACAGGGTTACCCGCTGCAGCAGGTACTGGAGTGGGAGAGCAGAGAGTTTGGGGACATCCTGCAGTGGGATTTTGACGACAGTTTTTTCAACCTGACCCTAAAGGAGGTCCACTTCCTCAAATGGTTCAGCCTGGAGTGCCGCTGGGCACACTATGTGTTCAAAGGGGACGATGATGTTTTTGTTCACACCAGCAATCTGGTGGAATATGTTAAGGACAACAAGCCCTCTGAGCAACTGTATGCTGGGAACATCATGTCTGGCTATCCAGTCCGGGACAAACAAAGTAAATATTTCATACCAGTGGAGATGTACCCCGACAAGCCGTATCCTCTATACGCCGGGGGTGGGGGCTACCTGATGTCAAATCAGACTGTGCTGAGTCTGGAAGTGGCAGCGTCCAGCATTGACCTGTTCCCCATTGATGATGTCTTTGTGGGCTTGTGCCTACAGAAGATGAACATCACGCTGACGCACCACTCTGGCTTTAAGACCTTTGGGCTCGAACAGGGGGTGACACACTTCAACCCCTGCATTTACAGGGAGCTCATGGTGGTGCACAAACTGAATCCCACAGAGATGTGGACAATGTGGTCTCTACAGCGGGACCCAAAGCTGCAATGCTTTACATCAAGGACGTGAGACACCAGGCATTGTGTGTGTATATCATGCTGTGCTTATCTGTCTCGCTACTGTAAATTGAGAATTCCTTTCATAGATAAATTATCCTTATGAATGGTCTAAAATAGCATACTTTCCTTTACCCATACTTATATTTGAATTTGAAAGTATTCTGACATTTGGCTTCCCTTATCCTGTAAGTTCAGATCAGCACAGACAGTGTAAGATCCATTTAAGAATACTGAGATGCATATAGTGCCATTTGATACTTCTGATGAGGACTTTGTAGAATGTTTCTAGGATTATGTAAGGTTGGAAAGGAGATAGAAACTTTAAAAACTGGTATAGTGGGTTACAGAGGTATTGATGGGAAACATTAAAGCAGGACTGAACTCGAGAACAAATACAGGTTTGGCCAGAGTCTGTGGCTTCAGCATCATGAGATGGTGCCTGGAGTRCAGGCCAGCAGTGGAGAATAACGTCTATCTATGCACTTTTAGAGCCACTGGGATGCTAAACACCCTTTGGGAATAGCCACGGGAAATAGAGGTGCTGAGGGTACTGCAGCGCCCCCTGAAAAAACAAATACAGGAGTAGTAAAGGCCCAGCGCACTACTTTGTGAAAAAAATAACAATACAGAAAATATTTTTTTGTCATTTTTTTTCACAAAAGTAGTTCACTGGACCTTTACTACTCCTATATTAGGACTGCTGCGCAGGGATACTTTTTTTCTTCTCTCCAAGCAGGACCTCTCAACATCTTCCCGCAGCTATGCCTTCAGGACACTGGCCAGGCTGGGCAGGGGTGCAGAGTTGTTTTTTTGTTTTTTTCTATTGGCAGGCCCAAAGGTTTTTAGGCAAAATAACCATATCAAAACGGAAAACTCCGTGAAAGAGGTAATATGTCAGGCCTATTGGGCCAAAATCAATGATAGCCTATTGTATAGATAAAAGAACAAAAATGAACAAAATATTTAAGAGTTCTGATTTGTTGCTTATAATTACTTTGCTACAATGACACACTTAGCTAGCTACCCACCTAATTTATTTGCTAGCATGTGCACATACTGTAATTTGAAATGTGTTTAAAAGGTTCATTTCACATGAGCTCCTGCACATGTTTTGAAACACATAATAATACCAACAAAAGAAATCCAGAAATGCCTTATTTTTTAATTTATGTATTTTCTATTTTTGTTACAGATATTTGACATTCAAAAAGTTATGTACAGAAACTCATAAGCATCATACCCTCTGTTTCCAATATTTTATATGGTCATTTAATGATGCAAACGTTGAAAGGCAAAAAAAAAAAGAACGCTAGCAAGCAGAGCATGTAAGACAGAGCACAAGCAGCCCATGCCACGATGATGAAGGGACAATTGATGCAAGAAAGCATCCATGCTTAAATGTAGAACTGTGTACATGGGGTTCCGGTACAGAGTCAATGTGCGGGGGGCACCGGTTAGTTGAGGTAATATGTACATGTAGGTAGAGGTAAAGTGACTATGCATGGATAATAAACAGAGAGTAGCAGTAGCGTAAAAATGGGGGGTGGGGACAATGCAAATAGTCCGGGTAGCCATTTGATTAGCTGTTCAAGAGTCTTATGGCTTGAGGGTGCAAGCTGTTAAGAAGCCTTTTTGACCTAGATTTCGCGTCACCCGCAATAACATCTGCTAAACACGTGAATGTGACCAATAAATTGTATTTGATTTGAGGTCCTGGATGGCAGGAAGCTTCGTCCCAGTAATGTACTGGGCCGTATGCACTACCCTCTGTAGTGCCTTGCTGTCGGAGGCCGAGCAGTTGTCATACCAGGCGGTGATGCAACCAGTCAGGATGCTCTCGATGGTGCAGCTGTATAACTTTTTGAGGATCTGAGGTCCCATGCCAAATCTTTTCAGTCTCGTGAGGGGGAATAGGCGATGTCGTGCCCTCTTCMCGACTGTCTTGGTGTGTTTGGACCATAATAGTTCCTTGGTGATGTAGATACCAAGGAACTTGAAGCTCTCAACCTGTTCCMCTACAGCCCCGTCAATGAGAATGGGGGTGTGCTCAGTCCTCCTTTTCCTGTAGTCCACAATCATCTCCTTTGTCTTGATCACGTTGAGGGAAAGGTTGTAACCTGGCACCACGCTGCCAGGTCTCTGACCTCCTCCCAATAKGCTGTCTCATYGTTGTCGGTGATYAGGCCTACCACTGTTGTGTCGTCAGCATACTTAATGATGGTGTTGGAGGCGTGCTTGGCCATGCAATCATGGGTGAACAGGGACTAAGCACGCAGCCTGAGGKGCCCCTGTTTTGARGATCAGCGTGGCAGATGTGTTGTTAGCTACCCTTACCACCTGGGGGCGGCCCCTCAGGAAGTCCAGGATCCAGTTGCAGAGGGAGGTGTTTAGTCCCAKGGTCCTTAGCTTAGTGATGAGCTTTGAGGGCAACTGACACAAGACCGAATCCAAAATTACACTGTTGATATTATGTGCATTTTACATKTACTGTACTGTTCAGTTGCATTTGTTGAWAATGAAATCTGAAAATAKTCTGGCTACATTCAGTAACATGATAAGGAAAATGTGGGGTAGGTGCAACATAAGACAAAACAATTACAAGGGTTTGAGTGAGAGGACTAACTGGTGTTTCCAAGTGACCACATGTCGCTCCAAGGCGTGCACAGTTCCTACGCATTTTTATGACTCAAAGAAGTCTTCAACTATAAGGTACTTTTATTTTTAACTGTCCTAGCTGGGCCATTGAGGAACTAGAGCAAGCACACTCGTAATTGATTAATTTGGGACATAATCCTGCATCCCAGTAATCAAAAAATTACTATTGTTGTTTACGCAATCCAAAAACTGTCCATTTATATATAGCAATCTGGGTCAGGAGGGCATGATTTGAAAGCTTGTTCTATTGCCAACTATTGCCAACATGACGAGCTAAATGATCAATTAAGATCTTACAGTGTTAGGCTTTCACAAGGCAATTCAGAAACCCATATCGTCATTTTGGTGCGCATAGAAAGGAGACATGACTGCATTCAGGTGCGTGTGCCCGGGCTAATTTTCTTCACAATAAACAAACATAGGCGCATTCTATTCAGAACCACCCAGGGTATGACGCATGTCATCTTGTAACTAACTGTACATCAAATCTAGTGATCATAAACATTGACCCTGTATATGACATGAGATTTATGATTTAGAMATGTGAAGTGCACATTTGGACTCACGGTTGTTTGGCTTGCTTGTATGACATCAAATATGTATTTATTATAATCCTCAACGTMTCATCTTTCAAAAGACATAGAGTCATTTTAATTTACAGCATTTCCCTCACTCAGACAACGACAAAAAATAAAGTTGCCCAATACCAGGAGGGATGGSGGCAATTTCTTGTTGCGCGGTGCTGAAGTTCAGAACAACTGTCAATCAAAACCCATACAGCGCTGTGATGCGCAGAGCCAGACCTCTGACATCATGTATTAGTGCCCAAATTTGTCATTTTCAACCTGTATATGGGTACGAGTKTAAAGGGCTACACACAAACAAATTATTATGAACACATAGCTAAATGATTACAAGAATACAAAGACCAATGGGAGAGGGAAATAGATAGCCTCCACTCTGCTAGCTGCTAGGATTTGCATGTCAATTAACATATATAATTAATCACACTGTCTAGCTAGTAACTGGCAGTACACCAGCACTTTTGTTTGCTCAACAAATAAAACAGCAGAAAATGTACTTTCGTTTTGCATCATTATTCGTGGCCAAAGGTTTAAATTGAGAAATACATCCAAGGAATGAAAGTTGACACCTAAAATGTTCGATGGAGACATGTTGGCTGGGTGGATTTGGGAGAATTGGAATGGGAAGTTGGGGGTGGAGGCCCACTTTGTGTTTTCTTTTCCTGTACATACTGAATTGTATTATTACTTCATCTGTAATAGGATAAAAATGATCAATTGTAGTTATGTACCTTTTTTWWAAATGTTTTGTGACACAGGTACAACAAGAATATTCTGTATATGTGTGAAATAATGAATGGAAAATATGATCTAAACAGAATATAACATTTTGATATTGTACCTGTAGCCCTCCAATGAACAAAAAAATAACTAAATAAAGTCACAAAAAGTGACTGCCACTTAAATTTCTGAATATTGAATGTCTGAATACTTTTGAGAGCAATGAGCTATAACTAGGAAGAGTGCCTTTTCTGTACCTTTTGGTATTTTAAGTAGAAATTGTGCACCAATATTTAATTTGAAAAGCCTGTTATATTAAATAAATGTTGTTTAATGTAGACCACATGGAAAATTCAATACAGTGCATTCAGAAAGTATTCAGACCCCTTCCCTTTTTTCACATTTTGTTATGTTATTGTCACGCCCTGGCCATAGAGAGGCTTTTATTCTCTATTTTGGTTAGGCCAGGGTGTGACTAGGGTGGGCATTCTAGTTTCTTTATTTCTATGTTTTCTATTTTTGTGTTTGGCCGGGTGTGGTTCTCAGAGTCTATCGTTGTCTCTGAGAACCATACTTAGGTAGCCCTTTTTTCCACCTGTCTTTGTGTGAAGTTAACTTTGTTTGATGGCACATAGCCTTAAGCTTCACGGTTTGTTTTGGTATTGTTTGTTTATTGTTTTGTTGGCGACATCTACTATTAAAAGTATGTACGCTAACTACGCTGCACCTTGGTCCTCTTCTTTTAACGGCCGTGACAGTTATTCTAAAATTGATTAATTTGTTTTTTCCCCCTCATCAATCTACACACAATACCCAATAATGACAAAACAAAAACTTTTACTTTTTTTATTTAGCAAATGTATTCAAAATAAAAAACAAACACAAAATTAAAAAAACTGAAATAAGTGTTATGTTTGGGCAAATCCAACACATTGAGTACCACTCTTCACATTTTCAAGCATGGTGGTAGCTGAACCATGTTATGGGTATGCTTGTCATCGGCAAGGACTAGGGAGTTTTGTAGGATGAAAATAAACATAATAAAGCTAAGCGTCAGCTGGAGTGGTGTAAAGCTCACCGCCATTGGACTCTGGAAACGCATTCTCTGGAGTGATGAATCACGCTTCACCATCTGGCAGTCTGATGGACAAATCTGGGTTTGGAGGATGCCAGGAGAACGCTACCTGCCCCAATGTATCGTGTCAACTGTAAAGTTTGATGGAGTAATAATGGTCTGGGACTATTTTTCATGGTTTGGGCTACGCCCCTTAGTTCCAATGATGGGAAATATTAACGCTACAGCATATAATAACATTCTAGACGATTATGTGCTTCCAACTTTGTGGCAACAGTTTGGGGAAGGCCCTTTCCTGTTTCATCATGACAATGCCCCTGTGCACAAAGCGAGGTCCATACAGAAATGGTTTGTCGAGATCAGTTTGGAAGAACTTGACTGGCCTCCACAGATCCCTGACTTCAACCCCATCGAACACCTTTGGGATGAATTGGAATGTCGACTGCGAGCCAGGCCTAATCGGCCAACATCRGTGCCCGACCTCATTAATGCTCTTGTGGCTCGCAGTCGRTGTAGCAATGTTACAACATCTAGTGGAAAGCCGTCCCAGAAGAGTGGATGCTGTTATTTCAGCAAAGGGGGGACCAACTCCATATTAATGCCCATGATTTTGGAATGAGATGTTCGATGCCATTTTGTGTATCTGTTGGAGCAAGACCCTATTGAGGAGAAGTGAGTATACCGTTGGTGTGTGTGCATGAGAAGTGAAACTCATCACAAAAGCCCAGATTCTTCTCTTCCCAGCCACACCTTCCACTCGTCATCAGTGGAATCTCCCTGTTTCTCCCAGAATCTCCCTGTTAATAAGATGGCTTTGATAGTCAGCTGTGTATGTACAGTATGTATCCATTTATTTTTCTTGATAGAGTTACTTAGAAGGAATGCAAACTTGCTTTCTTTACGACATGCTTGTGTAACGGGGTGAGTGACTGGTTGCCGGGAAGTCAGGCGCAGGAGAGCAGAGATGGGTGATAACAGGAGAACTTTAATATACACCCTGGCCCAAAGGCACAGGCGAGTTAGCACAAAGCACAACCACGGTAACATGAACCGGATTAAACAAAACAAACAAACCTAGGTTTGAAAGAAACCTAGCGCAAGCCAGCCTGTAGCGTAACACCCTACACAAAGAACAATTCCACACACAGACATGGGGGAAACAGAGGGTAATATACATTTAGTCTGATGAGGGAATGTGAACCAGGTGTGCGGGAAAACAAGACAAAACAAATAGAAAATGAAAGGTGGAGCGGCGATGGCTAGAAGACTGGTGACGTCGACCGCCGAACGCCGCCCAGACAAGGAGAGGGACCGACTTCAGCGGAAGTCGTGACAGTACCCCCCCCCTTGACACGCGGCTCCAGCAGCGCACCGACACTGGCCTTGGGGACGACCCGGAGGGTGAGGTGCAGGGCGATCCGGACGAAGACCGTGGAACTCCCGCAGCATAGAAGGGTCCAAAACGTCCTCCACCGGGACCCAGCATCTCTTTGAATACATACTCTCGGGGTGAAAACCCGAGTTTAGGCTGATYGAGACCCCCAGACGTTCCATGAACGCCTTCCAGACCCTCGAAGTGAACTGGGGACCTCGATCAGACACTATATCCTCAGGCACCCCGTAGTGCCGGAAGACATGTGTAAACAAGGTCTCCGCAGTCTGTAGGGCCGTAGGGAGACCGGGCAGAGGGAGGAGACGGCAGGACTTGGAAAAACGGTCCACAACGACCAGGATCGTGGTGTTACCCTGTGAGGGAGGAAGACGGTGAGGAAATCGACCAACAGATGCGACCAAGGCTATTGTGGAACGGGTAAGGGGTGTAGCTTACCTCTGGGCAGGTGCCTAGGAGCCTTAAACTGGGCGCACACCGAGCAGGAGGAAACATAARCCCTCACGTCCTTTGCCAAGGTGGGCCACCAGTACTTCCCACTCAGACAGCGCACCATCTGACCGATGCCTGGATGACCAGAGGAGGGTGACGTGTGGGCCCAATAGATCAACCGGTCATGGACAGCAGACGGAACGTACAGATGCCCAGCGGGACACTGGAGGGGAGCGGGCTCTGCACGTAACGCCCGCTCAATGTCCGYGTCCAGCTCCCATACTACCGGTGCCACCAGGCAGGGAGTATGGGGGTAGGATCCATGGGCCGCTCCTCTGTCATACAGCCGGGACAGTGCATCTGCCTTAACATTCTGGGGACCTGGTCTGAAAGAAAGGGTGAAAACAAAACGGGTAGTCAATACATGTTAGAATCACCTTTGGTACAGCGGTGAGTCTTTTGGGGTAAGTCTAAGAGCTTTGCACACCTGGATTGTACAATATTTGCACATTATTCCTTTTAACATTCTTCAAGCTCTGTGAAGTTGTTGGTTGATCATTGCTAGACAGTCATTTTCAAGTCTTGCCAGAGGTTTTCAAGCAGTTTTAAGACAAAACTGTAACTAGGCCACTCGGGAACATTCAATTTCCTCTTGGTAAGCAACTCCAGTTTAGATTTGGCTTTATGTTTTAGGTTATTGTCCTGCTGGAAGGTGAATTCAACTCCCAGTATCTGTTGGAAAGCAGACTGAACCAGGTTTTCCTCTAGGATTTTGCCTATGACAAGCATACCCATACTATGATGCAGCCACCACCATGCTCGAAAGTATGAAGTGTGTTACTCAGTGATGTGTTTGGATTTGCCCCAAACTTAATGCTTTTATTAAGGACAAAAAGTACATTTCTTTGCCACATTTTTTTTACTTTAGTGCCTGGTTGCAAACAGGATGCATGTTTTTGAAAATGTTTATTCTGTACAGGCTTCCTTCTTTTCACTCTGTCATTTCAGTTAGTATTATTGAGTAACTACAAGGATGTTGTTCCATTCTCAGTTTTCTACTATCACAGCCATTAAGCTCTGTAACCATTTTAAAATCATCATTGGCCTCATGGTAAAATCTCTGTGCGGTTTCCTTCCCTGTATCTTTGTAGTGACTGGGTGTATTGATACACCATCCAAAGCCTAATTAATAACTTCACCATGCTCAAAGGGATATTCAGTGTCTGTATTTATTCCTTTTTTAACCCATCTACCAATCGGTGTCCTTCTTTGCGAGGCATCTGGAAAACGTATTATCTTTACATCTGAACTTATTTGGTCTTGTCATAACAAAGGGGTTAAATACTTATTGACTCAAGACATTTGAGCTTTTCATTTTTTATTAGTTTGTAAAGAATTCTAAAAACTAAATTTCACTTTGACATTATGGGATATTGTCTGTGTAGAACAGTGACACAAAATCAAAATTTTAAATTTAGCCTGTAACACAACAAAATGTGRAAAAAGTCAAAGGGTGTGAATACTTTCTGAAGGCTCTGTAGGTCATCTCCATACCAATGTAGACCTGGTCCAGAATAGCAGTTTCCCTCCTCCCTGGCAACTAATTTAGGAAGTACTGTATTTGTAACCAGAGATGTTAGACACGGTGGTTTAGAGAAAAGCCCAGGAAAAACTCCAGGTCCTAGGTWTTGGCAATAACTTGCCCTGCTCAGATCACATGATCAAGAAAAACGAAAGTCCCCTACTCAAAGTTTCACTCTGTTAGTAGTGTTAGTTGGAACAAGTGAGACGATGAAGTGGCAAATGCAAATCAGATGCCTGATTCACACTATAGGGCCGACCCAAAGTGAACCATACTTTACTGGCCATCCCAGTACAGCTCAGCTTGGTTTAGCCTCTATTTTCCAGCCTGTCATTATTAAGATGCATAGTACTCCTCCATGGTAAAATGTCCCCTGGATACAGATCTAGGATCAGCTTCCCCTCCCACAGACCTAACCTTAACCATTAGTGGGGAAAATGCTAAACTGAACCAAGATCAGCGTCTAGGGGAAACTTCACTCTACTCCCATTAGCTAACTCCAGAAAGTGGCTTTACAGTACTTTTACTGCCTCAAAAAAAACATTATCGCTGAGCCAGCGAGCAGAAGTGCACTATATCCTCACTCACCACAACTCGGGATTGTGTGTGATTTGGAAGCCAAGGAAACATCAGGCCTCCATTAGTGAGAAGGCACATAACCTAAAGCCACGTTTGACTCCTAGAAGCGGAATCCTCGGAACGAGGGGGGATCCAAGAGTGAGGTAATTTGGGCTCTGTGTATGTATGTACAGTATATGTGTGTGTGTACCTGTCACGTTCTGACCTTTATTTCCTTTGTTTTGTCTTTATTTAGTATGGTCAGGGCGTGAGTTGGGGTGGGCAGTCTATGTTTGTATTTCTATGTTTTCCTATTTCTGTATTTGGCCTGATATGGTTCTCAATCAGAGGCAGGTGTTTTGTGTTGTCTCTGATTGGGAACCAWATTTAGGTAGCCTGTTTTGTGTTGGGTTTTGGGGGTGGTTGTTTTCATTCTTTGTGTGTCTGCACCAGATAGAACTGTTTCGGTTTTCACTTTTGTTGTTTTGTCATTTGTAGTGTTCAGTTTTTTGATTATCATTAAATTAAGATGAACACTAAACACGCTGCGCTTTGGTCCTCTCCTTCTTCCACCGACGAAAGCCGTTACAGTACCTTCAACTCTTGCTACAGCACCCCACAAAATAACCAAATAAATGACTGTATCGTGTATATTGTTCTTTCGGAAATCCAACCTGGGTGTGCTCCAACTTGATCTTGACGGTTTCCTCGCATGAATGTGAAGGATAATGAGTCGATCGACCTGGAGGCTGTGTTTTCAAAGCACTTCAGATGGGTTTCACGCTCCACTGATGCTGTGTTTAATAGCAAGAGAGGGACAACATCACGTGCTGTTAAGTGTAGTCATTTGTGCAATGGGGTGTGGTCTCAAACTACACTTCTAAGGAGGGACGTGTGACTGAAGTTCTGACGTTTAACCCACGTCCTGGCTCAACGTGGTGGTGGTGGTGTCCATTAGGCATACCGTAGCAAAATGTTTGGTGCCCACAAGTCCTGCATGGCTCAGTTGGTAGAGCATGGAGCTTGCAACACCAGGGTTGTGGGTTTGATTCCCATGGGGGACCAGTATGAAAATGTATGCACTCAATACTGTAAGTCTTTCTGGATAAATTTTTCTAAAAAGACATAAAAATGGGTATTGGTCACCATGATTTAGAGAACATAAACATAGGCTATGAAATGGAATACAAACCAATACTTGTAGCTATGTTTTAGAAGTACTGGGACTCAATTTGAAAAGTATCACGAATAGCCTGCTTTTGACAATGTAGACCCATTTCTTAGGCCTCATTCCCCGGTTTGCCATAGAGCTTTAAAGTTTCAGGAAGGAACATTATTTAGTTCAAGTTACTGTTATGGTTCATGTTGAATTAAATAATTTTCCCAATTTATTTTTGTTGTCAAAAACTATGTGGCCTTTTGTTGTGTTGTGTTTAGTTTTTATAAGTTATAACCAGAATACCTCCCTACCCCGCATGTGCAGACACACACACAGCCCAGCAGCAGCACAGTGTGGGAAGTCCGTCATCACGGCATCTCTTGGGACTCCACATCCATTTTGTTCTTATTTTCCCTAGTTCTCCCTCAGTACTCCAAAGGAACATCTATCTAAGTACTGTATGTTAGCTTAGCCACCATAAGGCTACAGGATTGGGAAAGCCACAATCTGGTATTTGTGTTTCATCCCAACTGCAGTTATTTTCTTCAAGAATCAATGGGGATATATCATTAAAGGTCCAACGCAACCATTTCTATCACAATAATCTCAAACCATTTATGGGTAAAAAAATAAGTACCTTACTGTGATTGTTTTCAATTGAAATTATCAAAAATATACAAAAATAGCTTCGTAGTAAAAAGCTGGCGGAGTGGTGCCAGGAAAATAACCTTTCACTCAACGTCAACAAAATGAAGGAGCTGATCCTAGACAGGAAACAGCAGAGGGAGCACCCCCCTATCCACATCAACGGGACCGCAGTGGAGAATGTGAAAGGCTTCAAGTTCCTCAGTGTACACATCACTGAGAATCTGAAATTGTCCACCCACACAGACAGTGTGATGAAGAAGGTGCAACAGTGTCTCTTCAACCTCAGGAGGCTGAAGAAATTGGGCATGGCCCCTAAGACCCTCACAAACTTTTACAGATGCACAATTGAGAGCATCCTGTCGGGCTGTATCACCACCTGGTACGGCAGCTGCACGGCCTGAAACTGCTGAGCTCTTCAGAGGGTGGTGTGGTCTGCCCAACGCATCACCGGGGGAACACTGCCTGCCCTCCAGGACACCTACAGCACCCGATGTCACAGGAAGGCCAAAAAGATAATCAAGAACATCAACCACCTGAGCCACGGCTATCATCCGGAAGGCGAGGTCAGTACAAGCGCATCAAAGCTAGGACTAAGAGACTGAAAAACAGCTTCTATCTCAAGGCCATCAGACTGTTAAATAGCCATCACTAGCCGGCTACCACCCGGTTACTCAACCCTGCACCTTAGAGGCTGCTGCGCTATGTACATAACATGGAATCACCGGTCACTTTAATAATGGAACACTAGTCACTTTAATAATGTTTACTCATTTCTTATGTACAGTTGAAGTCGGAAGTTTACATACACCTTAGCCAAATACATTTAAACTCAGTTTTTCACAATTCCTGACATTTAATCCTCGTAAAAATTCCCTGTCTTAGGTCAGTTAGGATCACCACTTTACTTTAAGAATGTGAAATGTCAGAATAATAGTAGAGAGAATGATTTATTTCAGCTTTTATTTCTTTCATCACATTCCCAGTGGGTCAGAAGTTTACATACACTCAATTAATATTTGGTAGCATTGCCTTTAAATTGTTTAACTTGGGTCAAACGTTTCGGGTAGCCTTCCACAAGCTTCCCACAATAAGTTGGGTGAATGTTGGCCACTTCCTCCGGACAGAGCTGGTGTAACTGAGTCAGGTTTATAGGCCTCTGCTCGTACACGCTTTTTCAGTTCTGCCCACACATTTTCTATAGGCTTGAGGTCAGGGCTTTGTGATGGCCACTTTGTTGTCCTTAAGCCATTTTGCCASAACTTTGGACGTATGCTTGGAGTCATTGTCCATTTGGAAGACCCATTTGCGACCAAGCTTTAACTTCCTGACTGATGTCTTGAGATGTTGCTTCAATATATACACATAATTTTCCTCCCTCATGATGCCATCTATTTTGTGAAGTGCACCAGTCCCTCCTGCAGCAAAGCACCCCCACAACATGATGCTGCCACCCCCGTGCTTCACGGTTGGGATGGTGTTCTTCGGCTTGCAAGCCTCCCCCTTTTTCCTCCAAACATAACAATGGTCATTTTGGCCAAACAGTTCTATTTTTGTTTCATCAGACCACAGGACATTTCTCCAAAAAGTACAATCTTTGTCCCCGTGTGCAGTTGCAAACCGTAGTCTGTCTTTTTTATGGCGGTTTTGGAGCAGTGGCTTCTTCCTTGTTGAGCGGCCTTTCAGGTTTTGTCGATATAGGACTTGTTTTACTGTGGATATAGATACTTTTGTACCTGTTTCCTCCAGTGTCTTCACAAGGTCATTTTCTGTTGCTCTGGGATTGATTTGCACTTTTCACACCAAAGTACGTTCATCTCTAGGAGACAGAACCTGTCTCTTTCCTGAGTGGTATGACGGCTGCGTGGTCCCATGGTGTTTATACTTGCATACTATTGTTTGTACAGATAAACGTGGTACCTTCAGGCGTTTGGAAATTTCTCCCAAGGATGAACCAGACTTGTGGAGGTCTACAATTTTTTTCTCAGGTCTTGGCTGATTTTCTTTTGATTTTCCCATGATGTCAAGCAAAGAGTCACTGAGTTTGAAGGTAGGCCCTGAAATATATCCACAGGTACACCTCCAATTGACTCAAATTGATTTCAACTGTATATACTGTATTCTACTGTATGTTGGTGTATGCCACTTCGACATCATCCTAATATTTATATATTTCTTAATTCCATTCTTTTACTTTTAGATTAGTGCGTATTGTTGTGAATTGTTAGCTACTACTGCGCTCTTGGAGCTAGGAACACAAGCATKTCACTCCCCCCGCAATAACATCTGCTCACTCTGTGTATGTGACCAATTAAATTTGATTTGATAAAGAGTACATTTAAAGTAACTTTAGATAACATTCATTGGATAAATCCAAATTAAAGTAATTTTTGCCGCCTGCATTTTTGCCGTGCTTAAATAATGTCCTTTTTCCGTACGTCCAAGCTTATTTTTCCATAACCATAAGTGAATGTGTTCTACAGTGGGGCTGTGTTATGATAGAATCCATTCATATGGATTCACTCCATATCCTGTCATCTTCTAGCCTGGTTCCAGATCTGTTTGTGCTGTATTGCAAACTCCTATTGTCGTTGTTGTAACAGACCTGGACATATTTGGATACTCATTGATTTAATTTGTCAGAATGTGTGTCAAGTCATGTCAGGTCTTGATACAGAGGAATTTTGCGCTGTGATAGGATTTGACTACACAGCACAAACAGATCTGGAACYGGGCTAGTCATCTAAACATTCTCTATATAACCCGATTGTTTTCTCTCAGTAACATAGCCTGGTAGCCCTCTGGATGTGTCTATACAGCACAAACAGATCTGGAACCAGGCTAGTTGCCAACGATCCACCGGACCAGTCGGATGCGTTTTCCGTGCTAAGCACTGGTAAAGGGCAATGTGCTACTGTGATTTTATTGACTGCGTATCCTGGGGTGTGTGAACGGTCGGGCTGTAAATATAGAGTGATGGACAACAATATCTGCAATTGTTTGTTGCGGTTGACTAAATGTGGCTAGCTTAATCACAATAAAGCTTTGAATATATATCAATCTCATATAAGAGTCAAATAGATTTCGTATTTTTCTTTGGTACCTAATGAACACAACCCTGATAGCAGGCTCAGACACTGTCAATCCATGACCATTAGTCATTCCTTATTTCATTCAGAGCCAACTGTATTTATCTGTTGGTGCTTGAGAATTGGCCTTCAGTATGGATACTGCCCTCTTTACAGAGTGCTCAACAGAGCAAGCACCCCACTCAGAATCTCTGAGTCATTTTTTCCCTTACATTTTAGTCATATAGCAGACACTCTTATCCAGAGAAATTAGGGCTTTGCTCAAGGGAACATTGACAGATTGTTCACCTAGTCGGCTTGGGTACTCAAACCAGCAACATTTTCAGTTACTGGCCCAACACTCTTAACCCGCTAGGCTACCTGCTGCCCATGGAGTCATGGAAACTGCCTGGGACTCTGGAGAATCACTGTCATAGCAGCAGTGCCCAAGGCAATGGGAATCTGTCACTGGATCAGTATTGTTCAGAAGAGAGGCTAGAGGCCAGAGCAATGTAACATTAGTGATAATGGCAGGATCCCCTACAAGGCCAGAGGAGGCCTGGAAGAKAACTGCCAAAATCAAGCCATTAGGAGTGCTATAATAATAATAATAATCATAATAATAATAAATACATTTTGGGGTATTTTTATTGTTTATGGACTGGCACAGCTGGAAGGTAGAGAGGAACCTACAGTACCAGTCAAAAGTTTGGACAAACCAACTCATTCAAGGGTTTTTCTTTATTTTTACTATTTTCTATATTGTACAACAATAGTGAAGACATCAAAACCATTAAATAACACATAAGGAACCATGTACATTTTTACATTTTAGTCATTTAGCAGACGCTCTTATCCAGAGCGACTTACAGTAGAGTGGATACATTTTATTACATTTTACATAGTGAGACAAGGATATCCCTACCGGCCAAACCCTCCCTAACCCGGACGACGCTATGCCAATTGTGCGTCAGAGTAACCAAAAAAGTGTTAAACAAATGTTTATATTTGAGATTCTTCAAAGTAGCCACCCTTTGCCTTAATGACAGCTTTGCGGACTCTTGGCATTCTCTCAACCAGTTTCACCTGGAATGCTTTTCCAATAGTCTTGAAGGAGTTCCCACATATGCTGAGCACTTGTTGGCTGCTTTTCCTTCACTCTGCGGTCCGACTCATCCCAAACCATCTCATTTGGGTTGAGGTCGGATGATTGTGGAGACCAGGTCATCTGATGCAGCACTCCATCACTCTCCTTCTTGGTCATAGCCCGTACACAGCCTGGAGGTGTGTTGGGTCATTGCCCTGTTGAAATACCAAGCCATGATGTCGAAATAATTGTCTGTAGAGCTCCGAGACAGGATTGTGTCGAGGCCCAGATCTGGGGAAGGGTACCAAAAAATGTCTGCAGCATTGAATGTCCCCAAGAACACAGTGGCCTCCATCATTCTTAAACAGAAGAAGTTTTGAACCATCAAAACTCTTCCTAGAGCTGGCCACCTGGCCAAACTGAGCAATCGGTGGAGAAGGGCCTTGGTCATATAGTTGACCAATAACCCAATGGTCACTCTGACATAGCTTTAGAGTTCCTCTGTGGAGATGGGAGAACCTTCCAGAARGACAACCATCTCTGCAGCATTCCACCAATTAGGCCTTTATAGTAGAGTGGCCAAACGGAAGCCACTCAGTAAAAGGCACATGACAGCCTGCTTGGAGTTTGCCAAAAGGCACCTAAAGACTCGCATACCATGAGAACCAAGATTATCTGGTCTGATGAAACCAAGATTGAACTTTTTGGCCTGAATGCCAAGCGTCACGTCTGGAGAGAACCTGGCACCGTCCCTACGGTGAAGCATGGTGGTGGCAGCATCATGCTGTGGGGATGTTTTTCAGCGGCAGGGACCGGGAGACTAGTCAGGATAGAGGCAAAGATGAACGGAACAAAGTACAGAGAAATCCTTGATGAAAACCTGCTCCAGAGTGCTCAGAACCTCAGACTAGGGTTGAAGGTTCATCTTCCAACAGGACAACTACCCTAAGCACTCAGCCAAGACAATGAAGTAGTGGCTTCGGGACAAGTCTCTGAATGTCCTTGAGTGGCCCAGCCAGAGCCCAGACTTGAACCCGATCAAACATCTCTGGAGAGACCTGAAAATAGCTGTGCAACAATGCTCCCCATCCAACCTGTCAGCGCTTGAGAGGATCTGCAGAGAAGAAGGGGAGAAACCCCCCAAAATAAATGCTTGCTGAAATTTAACTGGGTTATTGGTTTATGACAGTGTAGCTGATGTGGTGTAGAGTGAAGTTGCTGAACTTGGGTCAGTTTTGCATTTCCCCCACTAATGGTTAAGGTTATGTTTGAGGGAGGGGAAGCTGATCCTAGATCTGTACATAATAGCTGATATGGAATCAAAGTATTGTTGTGCAGAATGTAACTGGTTTGTGCCCAGTGAGGGACAGGGACAGAACCTACTCTGTTACAACAGCACATACCCAAGAAGACTCAAGGCTGTAATCACTGCCAGGTTCTTCAACAAAGTACTGAGTAAAGGGTCTGAATACTTCTGTAAATGTGGTATTTCAGTTTATTTGTTATAAATTTGCACAAGAATTTAAACCTGTTTTTGCTTTGTCTTTATGGGGTATTGTGTGTAGATTGATGGGGAAAACAAACAATTTAATCCATTTTAGAATAAGGCTGTAGTGTAACAAAATGTGGGAAAAGTCAAGGGGTCTGAATACTTTCCCGAATGCACCGTATCTATCTCTCTATCTCTATTCTGTATCTCTATTCTGTACATTGCTTTAATAAATACAGAGATGCATACAGATATACTGTATCTCCCCCATCCCTCTTTCTCTCACACTTTCTCTCTCTCGCTCCCTCCCTCCTAGGTACGAGAGTGTGCCGGTGATCCTTGTGGGGAACAAGGTGGACCAGGAGGGAGAGAGGGAGGTGTCTTGTGGAGAGGGCCAGGCTTTGGCYGAGGATTGGGGCTGTCCCTTCCTGGAGACCTCGGCGAAGAGCAAGACCACGGTGGACGAGCTTTTCACTGAAATCGTCCGACAGATGGACTCCTCCTCGCTGCCCGACAGAGAGGAACCCTGCTGCGGCTTAGCCTGCAGTATACAGTAGCTCGCGGGGAGGCGGATCTGTGAGAGGGTAGCGGACAAGGKGCTGGACAAATAGGAGCACAGCTGCTCCGTCTGCAGTATTTACCAACTCCAGGGGGGCGGCGCTGTGAGAGGGTGACAGCGGGAGGGGCCAAGACAGGACAATACCGCCCCCAATGAATAAAACATGTTTGTGWTGGTGAGCTATCGAAGTCTTTAGGTCTCAGGCAAGGTTACTCTTCATGCGACAGTGGAAAACCGAACTCCCTCTATTACACATTCGCCAGAGAAGCATTTGGAAACAGGGGTGAAAGAAAACAGATAAACATTGTAGGCYTACATAGTGTGTTGACTCAAAAGGATGGGGCAGAGCATGGGACACTGGTGAGTACGTAGAATTGTTACCTGAGGTTCGTGGTTGACTTCAGATGTTTTAAATGTGTACAGTTACATTTAATCTCCCACTTCGGTTTTATTTTGCACCTCAATATATACATTTTCAACAAATGTGGAAAAAGAGTSAAATGTATTTAATGACATTTGTACAATTATTAATAGGCTATAATACAAATATCAGTATCATACAGATGTAGGATCTTAATTTGATCACTTGTGTTGATGAACATTTTCCAGCACAGCCGGAAATGCAAACGTGTAGTGTATTCAAGGTTTAAAAAGGCTTCCAAATTTTTACATTTCCACTTCAAAATTTCAGACTTGATTTGCCCTAATGTMAAATGTATCAACCCCTACAAAAAAATGTAATTCATTATTATCCGCATAATAATTCACATTTCCTGTTGCTGCWGTAGCAAACTGGCTCAAATGAAAATCCTACATGTGTAAACCATATAAATTATATACGTGTGTTAGTTATTAGATCATCAGGTTTTTATGAAACTCTAGACTTTGAACATSACTTCCCACACCACATTTTACAGGCATTTATAGTCATATTAATGATTAGGTTGTGTTTCTGTATGCCTTACAAAAAACTAACTGTGTGAGTCAGACTGGTAATTTATGTATCCAGCAACAATCTACTGAATGTTGTGCTGTTGGAATAGAATGGAACCTGGTAAATACAATGCAATTATGAGGAGAAAAAGGGCTGATGGTATTTACTGCCAATATTTATCCTGTTGGGTAAAATCAGTGTGTTGTTTGCGGTAAAGGTCTCCGTCCCAAATTGCACCCTATTCCGTAGTGCATTAATTTTGAGCAGCGCGTGCCCTATGGGTATATAAAATCATATTGGAACTCTGTCAAATTATATGGCTCCCGAGTGGTGCAGTGGTCTAAGGCACTGCATCTCAGTGCAAAAGGCGTCACTATGGTTCAAATCCAGGCTGTATCACATTCGGACGTTGTTGGGAGTCCCATAGGGCGGCGCACTATTGGCCCAGCGTTGCCCGGGTTTGGCTGGGGTAGGCCGTCATTGTAAATAAGAATTTGTTCTTAACTGACTTGCCAGGTTAAATTAACAAAAAACAACTTTTTGTATGTCATTTGTTCCTCTGTTGAAATAGTGGAGGGCAGTTCAATGACCCTGACCTGCAGCAGTGATGCCAACCCACCAATGACCTGGTGTCAACCTCAGCAAAAGCATCAGGTGTCAGTAAATACTGRATTTTTGTGTGCACAAAGTAAACCACTCCAATTCTACCCAATAGAGAGATAAGATAGTGTCAAAAAAATAGCTATGGGGTGGATGACACGCGCGCGCACACACTAGGGTTGGGGTGGACAGCGGATCTGTCTCATGTACCAGCCAGATTGAAGTTTGTGTTGGAGAATGCATTCAGATACACAAATACTGTGGAGGGAGACATTGTGGTACCAGTTACATGTAGAGGACATCTAGGAAACATCCCAAATGTTTTCCCTATTAGTGCACTATTTTTGCCCAGGGTCCATWGGGAATAAGGTGCAAATTGGGACACTGGGATTAGTTGCATAGGAGGATGATTACAGTGGCTTGCGAAAGTATTCACCCCCCTTGGTATTTATCCTATTTTGTTGCCTTACAACCTGGAATTAAAATAGATTTTTGGGGGGTTTTGTATCATTTGATTTACACAACATGCCTACCACTTTGAAGATGCTAAATATTTTTTATTGTGAAACAAACAAGATATAAGACATCAAAACAGAACTTGAGCRTGCATAACTATTCACCACCCCAAAGTCAATACTTTGTAGAGCCACCTATTGCAGCAATTACAGCTGCAAGTCTCTTGGGGTATGTCTCCATAAGCTTGGCACATCTAGCCACTGGGATTTTTGCCCATTCTTCAAGGCAAAACTGCTCCAGCTCCTTCAAGTTGKATGGGTTCCGCTGGTGTACAGCAATCTTTACATCATGCCACAGATTCTCAGTTGGATTGAGGTCTGGGCTTTGACTAGGCCATTCCAAGATATTTAAATGTTTCCCCTTAAACCACTCAAGTGTTGCTTTAGCAGTATGCTTACGGTCATTGTCCTGCTGGAAGGTGAACCTCCGTCCCAGTCTCAAATCTCTGGGAGACTGAAACAGGTTTCCTTCAAGAATTTCCCTGTATTTAGCTCCATCCTTCAATTCTGACCAGTTTCCCAGTCCCTGCCGCTGAAAAACATCCCCACAGCGAAGCATGGTGGTGGCAGCATTTTTTTTCYACCGGCAGGGACTGGGAAACTGGTCAGAATTGAAGGATGGCGCTAAATACAGGGAAATTCTTGAAGGAAACCTGTTTCAGTCTCCCAGAGATTTGAGACTGGGACGGATGGTGTTCTCGGTGTGATGAGAGGTGTTGAGTTTGCGCCAGACATAGCATTTTCCTTGATGGCCAAAAAGCAAAATTTTTGTCACATCTGACCAGAGTATGTTCTTCCATATGTTTGGGGAGTCTCCCACATGCCTTTTGGTGAACACCAAACGTGTTTGCTTATTTTTTTATTCAAGCGATGGCTTTTTTCTGGCCACTCTACCGTAAAGCCCAGCTCTGTGGAGTGTACGGCTTAAAGTGGTCCTATGGACAGATACTCCAATATCCGCTGTGGAGCTTTGCAGGTCCTTCAGGGTTACCTTTGGTCTCTTTGTTGCCTCTCTGATTAATGCCCTCCTTGCCTGGTCTGTGAGTTTTGGTGGGCGGCCCTCTTGACAGGTTTGTTGTGGTGCCATATTCTTTCCATTTTTCAATAATGGATTTAATGGCGCTCCGTGGGATGTTCAAAGTTTCTGATATTTTTTATATATATATATWTTTTTTATAACCCAACCCTGATCTGTACTTCTCCACAACATTGTCCCTGACCTGTTTGGAGAGCTCCTTGGTCTTCATGGTGCCACATGCTTGGTGGTGCCTCTTGGTTAGTGGTGTTGCAGAGTCTGGGGCCTTTCAGAACAGGTGTATATTTACTGAGATCCTGTAACACTTAGATTGCACACAGGTGGACTTTTTTTAACGATTGATGTGACTTCAGAAGGTAATTGGTTGCGCCAGATCTTATTTAAGAACTTCATAGCAAAGGGGGTGAATACATATGCACGCACCACTTTTCCGTTTGTAATTTTTTCGAATTTTTTGAAACAAGTTCTTTTTTCCATTTCACTTCACCAATTTGGACTATTTTGGACACTCACCGGTGGTCAGGAAAACCGTCAGGATGAAGAGCAGGATAGTGATCCAGGGAAAGGGAAACGGCCAGATGGTCGGTTGGTGATGGCCACAGTCCGGGCAAAGAAACTTTTCAGGTGGTGGGAGGTTTTGGTCATGAGTGACCTGAACCACCAGCTAGGGGTTCATTTTTGGAGGAGTGGGTGACCGGGGTGGGAGGGGTTGGCAATCTTTCCTGAACTCTTCCTTGCCCTGGAGTCGTGCAGGACCTCGATGKAGGGCAGGTGGCAGACAATGACCCTGTCTGCAGACTGGACAATGCGTTGCAGTTTTCCCTTACAGCGGGTAGACGCAGACCCAAATCAGACGGTGAAGGAGGCGGTAAGGATGGACACAGCGATTAATGCATAAAACCGGATCATGATTGACTGCGAGATTTTGAGTTTTTTCATCTGCCACAAGTAGTACATCAGCTGGTGTGCCTTCTTGGTGAGCGCTRTGATGTTGTCCTCCCACTTGAGGYTTTCGGAGATGATGGTCCCCAAGAATTTGAATGATTCAGCCATGCTAACAGCTAAGTCATCAATCTCGAGGGGGAGAGATGGTGGGGGGGAGTTTTCTGAAGTCAACCACCATTTTCACAGTTTTGTCTGTGATTAGTTCCAGGTTATTGCAACTGCACCAGGCCACTAGCTGGTCAACCTCTCCATGGTACATGGACTCATTGCCGTCGTGTTGTTGGAAGTGCAGTCATTGGTGTAGAGTAGAGGTGAGAGCACGCATCCTTGCGGTTCTCCAGTGCTGAAGAATAAAGAGTCCGAAAGGTGTCTTCCCAGCTTTACGTGTTGTGTCCTGTTGGTCAGGAAGTCAGTGGTCCACTGACAGATGGAGCTGGACACAGAGTTTATTTTGTAGCAGTTCTTAGATGATGGTATTGAACGCAGAGCTAAAGTCCACAAACAATATCCTTGCACAGGTCTTCGGGTTATCGAGGTGTTTGAGGATGTAGTGTAGGCCCATGTTGACAGCGTCATCCACAGACCTGGGGGGTTGCTATGATGGCAGAAGGGTAGAGGAGAGAGGTTGCCTGGAGAGGAAAGGGGAAGGGAGTGGTGGGGGGTGGGGTAGATGGGTGAGAGGGGGAAGTGGCAGGCAGGGGTAGGTGGAGGGGGGGTATCGTCCTGGTGATTGAGGGGCCTTTGTGAGTCAAATTTGCAGTAGAACTGGTTTAGTTTATTCGGAAGTCATCTGCTGTTGGGAGAGCTTAAGGTTTGTAGTTGGTAATTCGTCACTGAGGACTTAACATGGTCCTCTCACACCAGTATAGTTGTGAAGAACTCGTGCCTCCTCTTCCTCAGGAGGTTGAAATATTTTGGCGTGGCCCCTCAGATCCTCCATTGAGAGCATCCTGACTGGTTGTATCACTGTCTGGTATGCACTGCCCTTGACCGGAAGGCGCTCCAGAGGGTGGTGCGGATGGCCCAGTGCATCACCCGGGGTGAGCTCCCAGCCATCCAGGACGTACATACCAGGCGGTATCTAAGGCCTGAAAAAATCCCAAAGACTCCAGTCACCCGAGACATGGACTGTTCTTTATGCTCCCTTCCTGCAGACGGTGCCGGTGCATCAAGGCTCAGACCAACAGACTCCTAAACAGCTTATATCCCCACACCATAAGACTGTTAAATGGCGATCTACTACTAATCCCCCTCACACCTACGCTGCTGCTAAAATGATGATCGATTAGATGTATTATTACCACTACGCTGTATTATTACCACTACCCCATCATAAAGCTTGCTGATGACACAACGGTCTGGCAAGCCAACTGCACCACCTGCGACCAGAAGTCCCTAGAGAGGGTGGTGGAGACGGCCCAGCGCATCACTGGGGGCGAGCTCCCAGCCATCCAGGACGTACATGCCATATGTCGTCTGAGAAAGGCTATTGCCAAACACTCCAGCTGTTCTCCATGCTCCCGTCCGGCAGGCAGTACCTGTGCTAACAACTACGGCTCTCACTCTCCCACAGACTATCCACACTGACTCTATGCCCATCCACAGGTACTCTACCCACTCAGACACAACCTACGCTGCTGCAAAAATAATTATTGATTAGATGTATTACTCCATTACGTTGCTGTCCATTGATTGATTGCCATTACCATTAGTATATATCTATTTATCCTGCCACTGGTCACTATTATTTCTGTTCACATGTACAGTTGAAGTCGGAAGTTTACATACACCTTAGCCAAATACATTTAAACTCAGTTTGTCACAATTCCTGACATTTAATCAGAGTAAAAATTCCCTGTCTTAGGTCAGTTAGGATCACCACTTTATTTTAAGAATGTGAAATGTCAGAAAAATAGTAGAGAGAATTATTTATTTAACCTTTTATTTATTTCATCACATTCCCAGTGGGTCAGAAGTTTACATCCACTCAAATAGTATTTGGTAGCATTGCCTTTAAATTGTTTAACTTGGGTCAAACGTTTCGGATAGCCTTCCACAATCTTCCCACAATAAGTTCGGTGACTTTTGGCCCATTCCTCCTGACAGAGCTGGTGTAACTGAGTCAGGTTTGTAGGTGTCCTTGCTCTCACATGCTTTTTCAGTTCTGCCCACACATTTTCTATAGGGTTGAGGTCAGGGCTTTGTGATGGCCACTCCGATACCTTGACTTTGTTGTCCTTAAGACATTTTGCCACAACTTTGGAAGTATGCTTGGGGTCATTGTCCATTTGGAAGACCCATTTSCGACCAAGCTTTAACTTCCAGACTAATGTCTTGAGATGTTGTTTCAATATATCCACATAATTGTCCTACCTCATGATGCCATCTATTTTGTGAAGTGCACCAGTCCCTCCTGCAGCAAAGCACCCCCACAACATGAAGCTGCCACCCCCGTGCTTCACGGTTGGGATGGTGCTCTTCGGCTTGCAAGCCTCCCCMTTTTTCCTTCAAACATAACGATGGTCATTATGGCCAAATAGTTCTATTTTTATTTCATCAGACCAGAGGACATTTCTCCAAAAAGTACGATCTTTGTCCCCATGTGCAGTTGCCAACTGTAGTCTGGATTTTTTATAGCGGTTTGGAGCAGTGGTTTCTTCCTTGCTGAGCGGCCTTTCATGTTATGTTGATATAGGACTCGTTTTACTGTGGATATAGATACTTTTGTACCTGTTTCCTCCAGCATCTTCACAAGGTCCTTTGCTGTTGTTCTGGGATTGATTTGCACTTCTCGCACCAAAGTACGTTAATCTCTAGGAGACAGAACGCGTCTCCTTCCTGAGCGGTATGACGGCTGCGTGGTCCCATGGTGTTTATACTTGCATACTATTGTTTGTACTAGATATCGTGTCAGTTCAGTGTTTGGAAATTTCTCCCAAGGATGAACCAGACTTGTGGAGGTCTACAATTTTTTTCTCCTGAGGTCTTGGCTGATTTCTTTTGATTTTCCCATGATGTCAAGCAAAGAGGCACTGAGTTTGAAGGTAGGCCTTGAAATGCATCCACAGGTACACCTCCAATTGACTCAAATGGCATCAATTAGCCTATCAGAAGCTTCTAAAGCCATGACAACATTTTCTGGAATTTTCAAGCTGTTTAAAGGCAGGGTCAATTTGTGTATGTAAACTTCTGACCCACTGGAATTGTGATAACAGTGAATTATAAGTGAAATAATCTGTCTGTAAACAATTGTTGGAAAAATTACTTGTGTCATGCACAAAGTAGATGTCCTAACGACTTGCCAAAACTATAGTTTGTTAACAAGAAATTTGTGGAGTGGTTGAAAAACAAGTTTTAATGACTCTGACCTAAGTGTATGTAAACTTCCGACTTCAACTCTATATCTTACACTAGTATATTACCAGAAGTATATATATGTTCCTGCTACCAGTAACTTTTCAGCCCTGTTTCATGTATATCTGTATCCCTGTATCAGCTTCTCTCTTATTTCTTAATTATCTTGTTTACTTTACTATATACACTAGTGGTCAAACGTTTTATAACACCTACTCATTCCATGTGTTTTCTTTATTTTTACTATTATTACATTGTAAAATAATAGTGAAGACATCAAAACTAAAATAACATAGATAATGTAGTAACCAAAAGATGTTAAACAAATCAAAATAGATTTTAGATTCTTCATAGTCAACTTTGCCTTGATGACGAGCTGTTGCAAACTTGGCATTCTCTCAACCAGCTTCATGAGGTAGTCACCTGGAATGCATTTCAATTAACAGGTGTGCCTTGTTAAAAGTTCATTTGTGGAATTTCTTTGCTTCATAATGCGTGTTACGTTCCCCAGTTTCTGTGTTGTTGTGGGTTTGTATGTGTTGTATAATAATAGTGAAGATATCAAAACTATGAAATAACACATGTGGAATCGTCTAGTAACCAAAATAAATGTTAAACAAATCAAATATATTTTATTTTTGAGATTCTTCAAAGTAGCCACCTTTGCCTTGATGACAGCTTTGCACACTCTTGGCATTCTCTCAACCAGCTTCATGAGGTAGTTACCTGGAATGCATTTCAATTAACAGGTGTGCCTTGTTAAAATTTTATCTGTGGAATTTCTTTCCTTCTTAATGCGTTCGAGCCAATCAGTTGTGCTGTGACAGGGTTGGTATACAGAAGATATCCCTATTTGGTAAAAGACCAAGTCCATATCATGGCAAGAACAGCTCAAAAAAGCAAAGAGAAATGACAGTCCATCATTAGTTTAAGACATGGAGGTCAGTCAATCTGGAACATTTCAAGAACTTTGAAAGTTTCTTTAAGTGCAGTCACAAAAACCATCAAATGCTATGATGAAACTGGCTCTCATGAGGACCGCCACAGGAAAGAAAGACCCAGAGTTACCTCTGATGCAGAGGATACGCTCATTAGAGTTAACAGGCACCTTATTTTGGCCAAGAAAAACGAGCAATGGACATTAGACCGGTGGAAATCTGTCCTTTGGTCTGATGAGTCCAAATGGGGATTTTTGGTTCAAACCACCGTGTCTTTGTGAGACGCAAGTAGGTGAATGGAGGATCTCTGCATGTGTGGTTCCCACCATGGAACATGGAGGAGGAGGTGTGGGGGTGCTTTGCTGGTGACACTGTCAGTTATTTATTTAGAATTCAAGGCACACTTAACCAGCATGGATACCACAGCATTCTGCAGTGATACTCCATCCCATCTGATTTGCGCTTAGTGGGACTATCATTTGTTTTTCAACAGGACAATGACCCAACACACCTCCAGGCTGTGTAAGGGCTATTTGACCAGGAAGGAGAGTGACGGAGTGCTGCATCAGATGACCTGGCCCCCACAATCACCCGACCTCAACCAAATTGAGATGGTTTGGGATGAGTTGGGCCGCATAGTGAAGGAAAAGCAGCCAACAAGTGCTCCGCATATGTGGGAACTCCTTCAAGACTGTTGGAAAATAATTCCAGGTGAAGCTGGTTGAGAGAATGCCAAGAGTGTGCAACGCTGTCATCAAGGCAAAGTTTGGCTACTTTGAAGAATCTAAAATCTATTTCGATTTGTTTAACATCTTTTTGGTTACTACATGATTCCATGTGTTATTTCGTAGTTTTGATGTCTTCACTATTATTCTACAATGCATAAAGTAGTAAAAATAAAGAWAACCCCTGGAATGAGTAGGTGTGTCCAAAMKTTTGGCTGGTACTCWGTATGCGMCCAATAAAATGTGATTGGATTTATTGAACACACGATGGCGCCATTTAACCACGCACATAATTGAGTGCCACGCCTCGAAGAGAACTTTCATGTTTATATGACTATGCATGCTCATTCTGTGCAATTGTTATCCCACCACTGTCTCCAAAAAATTATGAAATGAAAGAGACGTTAATGARTTTGTATTTYAYAGGGCCTGCCATAGCATGGGGATATTGTATATGTAAATACAATAGTKACCACTAGCAACTGTCCAGGCTGGATATCCCCATACATTGAGCCTACGTCAGATGTCAACAATAACATTCTGGTTGGTCAGTGAGTCAAATCTCTGAACAGACAAAACTATCAATAATATTGTTCATGCTTTACTGAAACATAGTACCACTACACCTGCTGTCTGTTTTTGGAACATAATGTCCTCTCAGGCGTTTATGTGGGAACTATTCAACACCCCAACAATTTATTCTACCCGGACCGAAATCAACGTTGCTCTTCAGACAGGCATGGCGTCCAAACGAACTCTATAGAAAATAGCAGTGTAAAATACACATAATTTARGCCGGCATTGGTGCCCTACTGTTAAACCAGTACCAGCGATTCATCGCCAAAAGCCCAAACGCAACAATGGCGTGTCGTACCGTATGTCAACTTCTACAGCGCCGTAAGTACAACATATGTCTGACCACTCAACCGCTGCCACTCATATAACGGACTAGCTACCGAATGCTAATTAGCTAGCTTCACTGTATACAAAATGACCTTGGGTGGTTGCTAAGTACAGTATTAGATCATGACATCATCAACAAACGTTCATGATGTAAACTATGACAGTTTATATAGCTAATCTGGGTTTCTGCATCGCTAATTTGTGTATAGGATGTGGGATTGTGAAAATCAGTTGCCATATTCTTGCTTTGTGGCTCCGGCACTGCAGTTGTAGTTCCCAGTACGTAAAGTTAACATTTGTTCAATAAAAGTTTTTTCGGGAATCGATTTTCAAGGGATAACTAGTTCCCAATAACACTATTCCAATGATGACCAACGAATGGCGAATTCCATTAAATCTTGAATCTTCAAATTAGTTTAGGCATACTAAATGTATTCCTAGTGTATTGTCTTATCATGTATTCATTGACTCAGGGATGGCGTCCAGTGCTGCGTCTGTGCGTCTCTCGGCTGCTGAGGTGCGTGGTCAGCGCAGCGCTGTGTTTTCCCGGGAGCAGGCTCGCCAGCGTTCCCTGTACCCGCGCACAGAGAAGATCGAGGTGACCTTGCAAATACCAGGTCTGCAGGGCACCCTGCTCGTCATGAACAAGGGAGTGTCCACACCACACAGCTGTGCACGCCGTGAGTACAGGGACAATACCTGTGGTTTGTCTGTGTGCCGCATTGATTTTGTCAAGGCAGTCAGAAATTATATCGTATGAATCATATTAAATCTCTCTCTCTTAGACTTGACAGAGTGGTATGTAACCAGCTCGGCCCTGGCCTTAGTAGACGGAAAGCCCTGGTCCCTGCACCAGCCCCTCACCCAATCCTGCTCCCTCTCCCTGCTCACCTTCAAAGACACAGACCCACTGCTGGTCAACCAGGTACAACACAGCACCACAGATATAGGTATACATGCACTGAGGTATATAGCACCGGTGTAGGGTGAAGTTGCCCTTAGACGCTGATATTGGATCAGTTTAGCATTTCCCCCACTAACGGTTAAATCAAATCGTATTAGTCACATGCGCCGAATACAATCGGTGTAGACCTTACAGTGAAATGCTTACTTACAAGTCCCTAACCAACAATGCAGTTAAAAAAAATACAGATAAGAATAAGAAACTGAAGTAACAAGTTATTAAAGAGCAGCAGTAAAATAACAATAGCGGGACTATATACAGGGGGGTACCGGTACAGAGTCAATGTGCGGGGGCACATTATTAAAGTTATTAAAGTGACTATGCATAGATGATAACAACAGAGAGTAGCAGCGGTGTAAAAGAGGAAGAGCAGCAATGCAAATATTCTGGGTAGCCATTTGATGAGCTGTTCAGGAGTCTTATGGCTTGAGGGTAGAAGCTGTTTAGAAGCCTCTTGGACCCTCAGCACTTGTTTGTGGCGGTTGCACTGAACACACACGTAACAATACCAAACAGCATTGGGGTACATGGGACACGTCAGTCCATTGGTACGTCATAACAGTAACTGAACCATGCTATACCAGTGGGGATAGGTGAGCTGTTAATGATACACTCCCACTGGTTAGCATGGTAGTTACTGTATACAGTACCAATGTACTGTTTTTGTTTGTGCCATGTGGCTCGGTGATTATGTGTACGATAGAGGTGTAGTGAATTTGGTCTACTGCCACATACGCCATGAGTGTGCGTGGCTGCTGTTGTAAGGTCTATATGTGGTCTATATGCTTATCTCTGTGTGATAGAGCCTCCTATCCTTCTGGATCGAACTCGAACCCCTGTGTCTCTTACCCATTCCGTGGAGACGTGAACGAGTGTAGATGAGCGCAGGCTGTGTGGAGAGGCCTTGCTGTGTGTCCTAGAGAGGATGGGACGGGCAGCTATCGCTTGGGCACTACTGCCAAGTGAGCTCGTCACAGCCGAGGCAGCTGATGTAGCGCAATATTAAGATCCCTCCCTCCCTGATAGCTCAGGCTGCCGTCCGGCGAGGGCATGAACAGGCCACCACACAGGGCTCGTACGTGGGACTTAATTGTGTCTCTAGATTCCCTAAATCGGCTGGGAGTGAATTGCATTTTCACTCGTCTTCAGCACAGTGTGATATCTCAGAATGGTGAGGAGGCATGCTAATTTGCTTATGTATAGCGCGTATATTCATGCATAGATCCTCTCAAGATAGATTGCCATTCTTTTGCTCAGTCGTCCTCTGTAGAGGGGCGTCACATACTACCCGCGTTAGAGATATTCTGCTGCCCCATCGTCAATTACTACTCGGCACCTGTCTCTGAGATCAGTACGCCATTGGGATACAGAGTTGATAGCTCAGTTGGTCTAAATCTGCTCATGTGGATAGAGATTCTCGTCGGAGAACACCACTGAAGGAAGTGTTTCGACTGGGTAAAGCATCCATATAATAACCTCTGTTCTCGGAGCCACCTAATACAGAGATTGCAGAAATGCTGTGGGCTGTGTGTGCTCAAGTTGCGCTCTTCGTCTCTTAGCCTCGTCAGTGTGAGCATGTGTATACAACACGAACGTCGGATACACTACTTTTATATGTCTTAGACGACGCTTAGCTGTGTTGCCGTCGGGCTGTGTGGGATGTCTTAATGTTTCCTCGGTTCGCACAGATTATTAAGCCAAGTATGCTTTGTGTTTACTTTGACCACATATATACTATTCTCGGCACAGTGTGCTTACATCAATCATGTCAAGAATGATGGGGTGTGTTGGACTCCCCGAGGTCTCAACAGATCGTCTCTCGCTCTAATAGTGTTCGGCTGATCGTCCGTACTGTCTTAATAGTCTCGGTGAGTGCCTGAGGACCATGTCTGTGATAAATGAGCAGCTCTTGACACTGGTGTAGCTCTCAACACTCTATACTGTGCCTTGTCGTCTGGCATGAGGTCGCTGTTAGGCCCCGACATTGGTTCTCTTGACCGAGGGTAGATCAGAGGTGCCACTAGGGCACTCATCGGTAATGGGAGACGTTTGGCAGCCCGGCCCGCTGAGGGGCCCCTGTGTTGAGGATCAGGCGTGGGGATGTGTTGTTACCTACCCTTACCATCTGGGGGCGGCCCATCAGGAAGTCCAGGAGCCGTTGGAGGAGGTGTTTAGTCCCAGGGTCCTTAGCTTAGTGATGAGCTTTTGAGGCACTATGGTGTTTGAATGCTGAGCTGTAAGTCAATGATAGCATTCTCACTAGGTGTTCTTTTGTTCAGGTGGGAAGGGCAGTGTTAGTGCAATAGAGATTGCATTATCTGTGTCTGTTGGGGCGGTAGCAAATGGAGTGGGTCTAGGGTTTCTGGGATAATGGTGTTGATGTGAGCCATGAACAGCCTTTCAAAGCATTTCCTTGCTACAGACATGAGTGCTACGGGTCGGTAGTCATTTAGGCAGTTACCTTGGTGTTCTTGGGCCACGGATATGTGGTTAGCTTGAAAATGTTGATATTACAGACTCAGACAGGGAGAGGTTGAAAATGTCAGTGAAGACACTTGCCAGTTGGTCAGCGCATGCTCGTAGTACACGTCCTGGTAATCCGTCTGGCCCTGCGGCCTTGTGAATGTTGACCTTTTTGGGTAAGTCTCTAAGAACTTTGCACACCTTGATTGTACAATATTTGCCCATGTATTCTTTAACTCTTCAAGCTCTGTTAAGTTGGTTGTTGATCATTGCTAGACAGCCATTTTTATGTCTTGCCATAGAGTTCAAGCCGATTTAAGTCAAAACTCTTAAATAGGCCACTCAGGAACATTCAATGTCGTCTTGGTAAACAACTCCAGTGTATATTTGGACTTGTGTTTTAGGTTATTGTCCTACTTAAAGGTGAATTCGTCTCGCAGTGTCTGTTGGAAAGCAGACTGAACCAGGTTTTTCTCTAGGATTTTGTCTGTACTTAGCTCTATTCCGTTTCTTTTTATCCTAAAAAAAAACTCCCTTGTCCTTGCCGGTGATGAGCATATCCATTACATGATGCAGCCACCACCATGCTTTAAAATATGAAAAGTGGTACTCAGTGGTGTGTTGGATTTACCACAAACATAACTATTTGTATTCAGGAGAAAAAGTTTTTAAAAATKGCACATTTTTTGCTTTAGTGCCTTATTGCAAACAGGATGCTTGTTTGTACAGAATAAAAAATATCCTTCCTTCTTTACAATCTGTCACTTAGGTGGGTATAGAGGAGTAACTACAATGTTGTTGATCCATCCTCAGTTTTCTCCCATCACAGCCATTAAACTCTGTAACTGTTTTAATAACCATTGGCCTCGTGGTGAAATCCCTGAGCGGTTTCCTTCCTCTCCGGCAACTGAGTTAGGAAGGACGCCTGTATCTTTGTAGTGACTGGGTGTATTGATACACCATCCAAAGTTTAAGTAATAACTTCTTCATGCACAAAGGAATATTCAGTGTCTGCTTTATATWWWTTTTTTTACCCGTTTACCAATTAGGGGCGGCAGGTAGTCTAGTGGTTAGAGCGTTGGGTCAGTAACCGAAAGGTTGCTAGATCGAATCCCCGAGCTGACGGGGTAAAAAGAAAATCTGTCGTTCTGCCTCTGAACACGGCAGTTAACCCAATGTTCCTAGGCGGTCATTGTAAATAACTGACTTGCCTGTTAAATAAAGGTTAAATAAAAAATATGCAAGGCATTGAAAAACTCCCTGGTCTTTGCTGTTGAATCTGTGTTTGAAATTCACTACTCGACTGAGGGACCTTAGGTCCAAGAGTCTTCTAAAACAGCTTCTACCCCCAAGCCATAAGACTCCTGAACAGTAAATGTATTGAAGGAAAAATATTGATATACTTGTTTTGAGTTGATCTCACTCACCCAGAAAATGCATCAAGACAATTGGTCTTGTTTTAAGATATTCTGACTTGTTTCAAGCCTTTTTTTTTTTAGGTTAAAGTAAGCTAAATGATTTGCCAGTGCACTGAGAGAATTTACCTTTTGAAGATGTCATTGCATTGCAATGTTAAGAGATACTGTATCTAGGTAAGAAACATTTCTGCAGTGTACAGTACACGTAGACTGTAGTGTACAGGGCCATAGATACTGTATACGACAAACTTTTGACACCAGACATATTTGCCCCCAAAGTGGTGGTTTTCTGGTGGTGGTGACTGACTGGTCTCAGACTGTGACTGTGGTGATTGGCTGCTGGTGTGTGTGTGTGGCCTCTCTCTCCCTCCCTAGGCATACTGGCGGTCGTGTGCAGCCCTCCTTGGCCAGGTCCTTCAGGATGCCTTTAAAGAAGACTTTTCTGTGGAACTGCTCAGAGTCCCAGAGGTGCAAGGTATACGCCAGGAAACACTCATACCCATGTTTTCCCTACAATTTTCATTTTCAAAAAAACATCAAGAAATGACTAGCATCTAGTCAACAGATTGGAACTGAATCCTATGTACAGTGAATCCTATATTCAGTGCATTCGGAAAGTATTCAGACAGCTTGACTAGTTCCACATTTTGTTATGTTACAGCTTTTTTCTAAAATTGATTAGAATAATCTACACACAACACCGCATAATGACAGTGAAAACACTAAAATACCTTATTTACATAAATATAAAGACTCCAAATTGGGATCAGGTGCATCCTGTTTCCATTGATCATCCTTGAGATGTTTCTACAGCTTGATTGGAGTCCACCTGTGGTGATTTGGAAAGGCACACACCTGTCTACGGTCCCACAGTTGACAGTGCATGTCAGAGCAAAACCAAGCCATGACGTTGACGGAATTGTCCGTAGAGCTCCGAGACAGGATCTTGTTGAGGCACAGCTCTGGGAAAGGGTACCAAAAAAAATCTGTCGCATAGCATTGAAGGTCCCCAAGAACACAGTGGCCTCCATCATTCCTAAATGGAAGAAGTTTGGAACCACCAAGCCTCTTCCTAGAGCTGGCTAAACTGAGAAATCGGGGGAGAAGGGCCTTGGTCAGGAAGGTGACCAAGAACCCGATGGCCACTCTGACAGAGCTTCAAAAATATAATCACRTTTTATTTTTCRCATACRCATGTTTAGCAGATGTTATTGCGGGTGTAGGGAAATGCTTGTAATGCTTCTGTGGAGATGGGAGAACCTTCCAGAAGGACTGCAGCACTCAGGCCTTTATGGTAGAGTGGCCTGAAGCCACTCCTCAGTAAAAGGCACATGTTTGCCAAAAGGCACCTAAAGGACTCTCAGACCATGAGAAACAAGATTCTCTGGTCTGATTAAA
>NC_036852.1:10455044-10500669 GCF_002910315.2 Salvelinus sp. IW2-2015
ATCTGTGTTTGAAATTCACTACTCGACTGAGGGACCTTAGGTCCAAGAGTCTTCTAAAACAGCTTCTACCCCCAAGCCATAAGACTCCTGAACAGTAAATGTATTGAAGGAAAAATATTGATATACTTGTTTTGAGTTGATCTCACTCACCCAGAAAATGCATCAAGACAATTGGTCTTGTTTTAAGATATTCTGACTTGTTTCAAGCCTTTTTTTTTTTAGGTTAAAGTAAGCTAAATGATTTGCCAGTGCACTGAGAGAATTTACCTTTTGAAGATGTCATTGCATTGCAATGTTAAGAGATACTGTATCTAGGTAAGAAACATTTCTGCAGTGTACAGTACACGTAGACTGTAGTGTACAGGGCCATAGATACTGTATACGACAAACTTTTGACACCAGACATATTTGCCCCCAAAGTGGTGGTTTTCTGGTGGTGGTGACTGACTGGTCTCAGACTGTGACTGTGGTGATTGGCTGCTGGTGTGTGTGTGTGGCCTCTCTCTCCCTCCCTAGGCATACTGGCGGTCGTGTGCAGCCCTCCTTGGCCAGGTCCTTCAGGATGCCTTTAAAGAAGACTTTTCTGTGGAACTGCTCAGAGTCCCAGAGGTGCAAGGTATACGCCAGGAAACACTCATACCCATGTTTTCCCTACAATTTTCATTTTCAAAAAAACATCAAGAAATGACTAGCATCTAGTCAACAGATTGGAACTGAATCCTATGTACAGTGAATCCTATATTCAGTGCATTCGGAAAGTATTCAGACAGCTTGACTAGTTCCACATTTTGTTATGTTACAGCTTTTTTCTAAAATTGATTAGAATAATCTACACACAACACCGCATAATGACAGTGAAAACACTAAAATACCTTATTTACATAAATATAAAGACTCCAAATTGGGATCAGGTGCATCCTGTTTCCATTGATCATCCTTGAGATGTTTCTACAGCTTGATTGGAGTCCACCTGTGGTGATTTGGAAAGGCACACACCTGTCTACGGTCCCACAGTTGACAGTGCATGTCAGAGCAAAACCAAGCCATGACGTTGACGGAATTGTCCGTAGAGCTCCGAGACAGGATCTTGTTGAGGCACAGCTCTGGGAAAGGGTACCAAAAAAAATCTGTCGCATAGCATTGAAGGTCCCCAAGAACACAGTGGCCTCCATCATTCCTAAATGGAAGAAGTTTGGAACCACCAAGCCTCTTCCTAGAGCTGGCTAAACTGAGAAATCGGGGGAGAAGGGCCTTGGTCAGGAAGGTGACCAAGAACCCGATGGCCACTCTGACAGAGCTTCAAAAATATAATCACRTTTTATTTTTCRCATACRCATGTTTAGCAGATGTTATTGCGGGTGTAGGGAAATGCTTGTAATGCTTCTGTGGAGATGGGAGAACCTTCCAGAAGGACTGCAGCACTCAGGCCTTTATGGTAGAGTGGCCTGAAGCCACTCCTCAGTAAAAGGCACATGACAGCCCGCTTGGAGTTTGCCAAAAGGCACCTAAAGGACTCTCAGACCATGAGAAACAAGATTCTCTGGTCTGATTAAACCAAAATTGAAACCAAGACTGAATGTGTCACGTCTGGAGGAAACCCGACACCATCCCTCCTGTGAATCATGGTGGTGGCAGCACCATGCTGTGGGGATGTTTTTCAGCGGCAGGGACTGGTAGACTAGTCAGGATAGAGGGAAAGATGAACGAATCAAAGTACAGAGAGATCCTTGATGAAAACCTGCTCCAGAGCGCTCAGGACCTCAGACTGGGGTGAAGGTTCACCTTCCAACAGGACAACGACCCTAAGCACACAGCCAAGACAACGCAGGAGTGGCTTCAGGACAAGTCTCTGAATGTCCTTGAGTGGCCCAACCAGAGCCTGGACTTCAGTTTTTTATTTTTATATACATTTGCAAAAATGTATGAAAAGCTGTTTTTGCAATGTCATTGTGGAATATCGTGTGTAGATTGATGAGGGGAAAAAACAAATCCATTTTAGAATGAGGCTGTAACTTAACAAAATGATGAAAAAGTCAAGAGGTCTGAACATTTCCGACTGCACCGTAATATAACCAGCTTTTACTTACCTTCGTTCGCTCGTTCTATTGCTAGCTTTTTGTGCTCTTTCGCTCTCTCTCTCGCTGTCTCTTTCAAATTCAGATTGTTTTGTTGGCATGAAATTAAATTTGTAGATATAGTGGTGCTGTACAGCATTTCAGTAAATATGCAATAAGGATAATGAAATGAAGTTMATTTCAGTAGTAATAATAATAGTAAATATAATACTGCTGTTGTATTGTGTAGTCTTCGGGCGATAGATGTAATTACATAAAACGATTATAAAAAGAAAAAATGCTTCATCGATAAACAACAAAATGTACATTGATGATGGTAACACTATGTATTACTTGTAAGTTATATACGATGTACACTGAGTGTACAAAACATTATGAACACCTGCTCTCTCCATGACAGACTGACCTGGTGAATTCAGGTGAAAGCTATGATCCCTTATTGGTGTCATCTGTTAAATCCACTTCAACCTGTGTAGATAAAGGGGAGGAGACTTTTAAGCTTGGAGATAATTGAGACATGGATTGTGTACGTGTGTCATTTAGGGTGAATGGAAAGACGAAATATTTAAAACGGGGTATGACGAACTGGTTTGAGGGTGTGACAAACTGCAACGCTGCTGGGTTTTTCATGCTCAACAGTTTCCCATGTGTATCAAGAATGGTCCACCACCCAAGGGACATCCTACCAGCTTGACACAACTTTGGAAGGCATTGGAGTCAACACGGGCCAGCATCCGTGTGTAACACTTTTGACACCTTGTAGAGTCCATGCCCCGACGAATTGAGGCGGTTCTGAGGGCAAAACGGGGGTGCAACTCAATATTAGGAGGGTGTTCCTAAGGTTTTGTACACACAGTGTATATAATTCATACAATGTATGTAATCTCTCTCTCTCTCTGCAGTAACTTCAGGAGCGTTCTGTTGTGATGTGGTGCTGGATCCTCAGTTAGACGCCTGGATCCCTTCAGAGGTCAGTGTGTGTTATATTCTGGTGTGTGTGTAACTATGCGTGTTATCCTGTTATTATACAGGAGAGTCCAAAATGATTGACAGCCTTGATAAAGATTTTATATATATATATATATATATTACAGTTGAAGTCGGAAGTTTACATACATTTTAGCCAAATACATTAACTCAGTTTTTCACAATTCCTGACATTTAATCTTACAAAACATTCCTGTTTAGGTCATTTAGGATAACCACTTTATTTTAAGAATGTGAAATGTCAGAATAATATTATTTTTTCAGCTTTTATTTCTTTCATCACATTCCCAGTGGGTTAGAAGTTACACCTCAATTAGTATTTGGTAGCATTGCCTTTAAATTGTTAAATGTCAAACGTTTCGGTTAGCCTTCCACAAGCTTACCACAATAAGTTGGTGTAATTTTGGCCCATTCCTCCTGACAGAGCTGGTGTAACTGAGTCAGGTTGGCAGGCCTCCTTGTTCGCAACACGCTTTTTCAGTTCTGCCACAAATTTTCTATAGGATTGAGGTCGGGACTTTGTGATGGCCACTCCAATACCTTGACTTTGTTGTCCTTCAAGCCATTTTCCAAACTTTGGAAGTATGCTTGGGGTCATTGTCCATTTGGAAGACCCATTTACGACCAAGCTTTAACTTCCTACCTCATGATGCCATCTATTTTGTGAAGTGCACCAGTCCCTCTGCAGCAAAGTACCCCACAGCATGATGCAGCCACCCCTGTGCTTCATGGTTGGGATGGTGTTCTTTGGCTTGCAAGCCTCCCCCTTTTTCCTCCAAACATAATGATGGTCATTATGGCCAAACAGTTCTATTTTTGTTTCATCAGACCAGAGGACATTTCCCCAAAAAGTACAATCTTTGTCCCATGTGCAGTTGCAAACCGTAGTCTGGCGTTGATATAGGACTCGTTTTACTGTGGATATATAGATACTTTTGTACTGTTTCCTCCAGCATCTTCACAAGGTCCTTTGCTGTTGTTCTGGATTGATTTGCACTTTTCGCACCAAAGTCCGTTCATCTCTAGGAGACAGAACGCTCCTTCCTGAGGGTATGACGGCTGCGTGTCCCATGGTGTTTATTCTTGCGTACTTTGTTTGTACAGATGAACGTGGTACATTCAGGTTTGGAAATTGATCCCAAGGATGAGCCAGACTTGTGGAGGCTACAATTTTTTTCTCTGCAGTCTTGGCTGATTCTTTTGATTTTCCCATGATGTCAAGCAAAGAGGCACGAGTTTGAAGGTAGGCCTTGAAATACATCCACAGGTACACCTCCACTTGCCTCAAATGGCGTCAATTAGCCTATCAGAAGCTTCTAAAGCCATGACATCGTTTTCTGGAATTATCCAAGCTGTTTAAAGGCACAGTCAACTTAGTGTATGTAAACTTCTGACCCACTGGAATTGAGATACAGTGAAATAATCTGTCTAAACAATTGTTGGAAAAATACTAGTCATGCACAAAGTAGATGTCCTAACCGACTTGCCAACACTATAGTTTGTTAACAAAACATTTGTGGAGTTGTTGAAAAATKATTTTTAMTGATTCCCATGTAAGTGTATGTAAACTTCCGACTTCAACTGTGTATATGTATATAATAAATAAAAAATGTGGCCTTTCATTTAACTAGGCAAGTCAGTCAAGAACAAAATCTTATTTACAATGACAGCCTACACCGGCCAAACCCGGACGACGCTGGGCCAATTTTGCACCGCCCTATGGGACTCCCAATCAAAGCCGGATGTGATACAGCCTGGATTCGAACCAGGGTGTTGCCTCTTGCACTGAGATACAGTGCCTTAGACTGCTGCGCCACTCGGGAGCCCGAATAATGACTGTATAAAATAAATAGTTCAAATACTGAACTATATTGTGTACCAAAATAAATGTAATTCTATTATTTTAAACTAATACAATTGCCCAGAGAAAGATTTTGTTTCTTAAAAAGGTTGGGCTTAAAATGTATTGACACCCCTAAAGATTTGTATACATTTATTGTATTTTTTATTTAACCTTTTATTTAACTAGGCAAGTCAGTTAAGAACAAAACTTATTTACAATGACAGCCTACAATGACAGCCAAACCCGGACGACGCTGGGCCAATTGTGCGCCTGCCTGTGGGACTCCCAACCACGGCCGGATGTCATGCAGCCTGGATAAATAAAGTAGTCAAAAGTTTAGTATTTGATCACATATTCCTACATCAAGCAATGACTACATCAAGCTTGTGACTCTACAAACTTGTTGGATGCATTTGCAGTTTGTTTTGGTTGTGTTTCAGATTATTTTTGCCCAATAGAGACACGAATGGTAAATCATGTGTTTTTGTGAGAAGGTTAGAGTTTCAGATCATACCCCCAAGACAAGCTAACCTCTCACCATTGCCAGTAACAGGTTAGAATGTCTTGGGGGGGGGTATGATCTTCGATCCTCTAACTTTCTCAATCATCATTATTCACGATTAATTCAGGATTATCCGTAATCATGGTAGCCATCACATTATTGTAGAAGTGTTTAAGAACATATTGTATTTTCATTTTCAAAAAGAGTGGCTCCAAAATGACAAAATAATTTATTTACCATTAATTTCTAYTGGGCACAAAATGATCTGAAACACAACCAAAACAAATGCATACAWCAAGTTTGTAGTCACAATCTTGATGTAGTCATTGCGTGCTAGGAATATGGGACCAATTACTTAACTTTGACTACTTTATTCATAAGAATCTTTAGGGATGTCAATAATAAATAAATAAAAATGTATTAGTATAAAATATATATTTTAAATGTTGCATACAATATAGCTCTGTATTTGAATTATTTATTGTATACAGTCATTGTTGCTCATCTTTATCAAGGGTGTAAATCATTTCGGACCCCACTGTGCATGCGTGTTGAGCAAAGTGAAATGACCTGACAGTGTGTGTGTCCCAGGAGTCCCTGCGCTCTCTGACGCGTGGTGCTCAGCAGCTGATCCATCGGGACCTGCCCTGGGAGCCTCTGGAGGTGGCGCCCCCTGTTGCCCTGGAGGTCTTCTCTCACAGCAGGTTCTTTATTTCTATACTCTCTTGTTCAATTGTATCATTTTKGGGGGGATAAAATATACAAGACAAACCAAAATAATGCAAAGGTATTGAATTTGGCCGTCAATACCCCCTTTCGGARGACTGAGAAGGTGTTGCAGCTTGTTAAGTGCTGTTATAACAGGTTATAACCTCCTAGCATTTTTCTGGACTGAAAGCCTATTGGCAAAGCCAGTTTCGAAACCTCTCTTCTCTTGCAATACTTTCCCGTCTATGCCTTTTCCTCCATGTTTTCAAAGCACTTTTTCACTTATTTTACTCTGTTTCGTATTCTCTTCCGGTGTTCTAGCTGTACCTGTGTTTGTGTTTGCAGGTGTAAGCAGGAGGAAGTGGAGGAGAAGTCAGCACAAAGTCCTAAAGGCACAGTGATGCTCTACAGGTGAGCTACAGGAACTGTACCGCGGTAGAKGACTCACTCACTCACACACACTATTGACATCCTTATTGAGACACACTCATCTTCACTGTGTTTTCATACACGTATATGGCACACACACACTCTTGTCTCACCTCGTATCTGTCTCTTAGGTGTGGGGACCATGTTCTGTTGAGTGGGGGACCCTTGGCGKCAAGGACAGGGCTGTGCTCTCAGTATGAGGTCACTGCCATCCACCCTCTTGGAGAGGGCAAGTGGGGTCTCCACCGCCGGGCCCAGGGGCTCTCACTGCCCCTCCTGCAACAGGTACATATGCGCACAAATATGCAGGACATKTTTCAGTCAATGTATGAAGCATCTTTGGATGTGTTCGAGTGTCAGCGAATAAGTGTCAGTGAGTGAATGAGTGTGAGTGATGAGTGCCACTGAGTGAGTCATTCATTCATTTCTCCTGTTCTCTTTCCGTAGGCCCACCACACTGTGTGGAGGAAACTGAGGAGCAGGGCAGAGAAGCTGGTAAGAAAATATTACTCTTCACAATTTTAAAGACCAAGTTCACTTTTTTGAAGTTGTAGCTTGTATGCGACATTGTTTGCTAGTGGAAATCGTTTGTACCAGCTAGCAGGGCGTTCAAAAGCATTACAAATGTTGTGAGGATCAGGTTATATCTCTCCACATTATTTTGAGTGGTTCGGATGAAACTATGTAAGTCAAAATGAGTTAAAACCTTTTTTAGATTTTTACTGAAAGGGGTTCTGCAGTATCTCAAATCTTTACTGCTGATGTGCACAATTGTTTGGGTCCATATCAACAGTTGACTAATGGGGGGGTGGGAATCGAAAATATGTTTGAGTAAAGTGATCCTTTAAAAAGTGAAACATCCCTTTACAAATCTCTATCAGTATCTATTCATAATGAATTATTGAACTGCCGGTTTAATCCTATATGCGCTCCCTCTCCACAGGTTGAGGTCCCCACAGCATCAGCCAATGAAGCCATTTCAGATACATTGACTCCGCCCTCTGCCCCTGAACAGACTCCTCCCCATACCGCCCAACAATGATCATGACTATAACCTCGTCATTATATATGTCTTCGTAATATTTGTGGAATAAATGTGTACAAAATGTGTAACACATGGAAATCGTCCCCTCTCCTCTGTATACTAAATGCTTGCTGAAATTTAAGTGGGTTATTGGTTTATGACAGTGTAGCTGATGTGGTGTAGAGTGAAGTTGCTGAACTTGGGTCAGTTTTGCATTTCCCCCACTAATGGTTAAGGTTAGGTTTTGGGGAGGGGAAGCTGATCCTAGATCTGTACATAATAGCTGATATGGAATCAAAGTCTTGTTGTGCAGAATGTAACTGGTTTGTGCCCAGTGAGGGACAGGGACAGAACCTACTCTGTTACAACAGCACRGTTTACTTTTCCTTACTCTTTTATGCTTGCCGGGGATTTGAACCCAAAGTCAAATGAATTGACGACCTGTGGTGTGTGATATAGCCATCTGTCTTTTGTGTGGAATGAAAGCTGCGGTCCGTGCCATGCTCGAGCATGTTAAAGCCTTACACTAACACACCCCTCTGCGGCCTTTAACTGCTCAGCTGACGGTATGTGTGCAAAAAGTGTATGTATTGAGTGGTCAGCAGTTTGCTAACACACAAAGACGGGTGTGTGCTGCTCGACCATCAGGGGCAGAGCAGCTGTTGTGTATGTCGCTTTGGGACAGGTGTTTGAGGAGTGTGTGTAAAAGTGGGCAGGAGCTGTCACAGATTACCGGATCAGTGTAGTTACCAAATGGCTCCCTATTTACTGCACTACTTTTGGCCAGGGTGTATAGGGCTCTGGTCAAAAGTAGTGCACTATATAGGGAATAGGGTTCCGTTTGGGACGAAGAAAGATGTGACCATATGCAGTAACTGTTGGCCTACAGTACATGTCAACAGTTACAGTATATTCCTCAAACTGAAGCTGTGATGTAGTATAAAAAAGAAATATAACAATATATGCATAAATGTGATGCTGGATAATTAATCTTGATCTATGATGCTCCGTGTCTAGTCTCAACAATGGTGATGGGACATTTTTTAATATCCACGGTTCTGTGAGACAGATCGAGAGGTTGCCCATTGCACAGCTGTCGCCCCCGCTCAAACAGCCAGCCCCACCCCGACACCCAGTGACAGTATGGGAGACACACCCAAGGACAAATTACAGTCCCCCTCCCACCTCTCACCAATTGAGATGTTTGAACCGGTGCCTGGAATTCCAGACTACTATATTCCATGGATATTATCCAGACAAATGYGTCAAAATGTAGCCTAAATGTTATTGTCCACAAAAAGTAGATTCTTCCTGGTTTATGTAATCCGTTATCAAGTTGGTATTTGATAACGATGGGATAGGCCTATATRCTTTTGTAAAATATAGCTTGGATTGTCAAAGACTCCAGCCACCCTAGTCATAGACTATTCTCTCTGCTACCACACGGCAAGCAGTACCTGAGCACCAAGTCTAGGTACAAGAGGCTTCTAAGCAGCTTCTACCCCCAAGCCATAAGACTCCTGAACAGCTAATCAAATGGCTACCCAGGCTATTTGGATTGCCCCCCCCCCCCCCCTTCTACCCCGCTGCTACTCTCTGTTATTATCTATGTATAGTCACTTTAATAACTCTACCTACATGTACATATTATCTCAATTACCTTGACACCGGTGCCCCTGCAAATTGACTCTGTACCGGTACCCCCTGTATATAGCACCACTATTGTTATTTACTGCTGCTCTTTAATTATTTGTTATTCTTATTTCTTACTTTTTGGGGGGTATTTTCTTAACTGCATTGTTGTTCCGACAATCACACCTGGCAACAGGTGTCGCTTCCTATACCATTGGTGGTGGTCCTCTTTTATGGTAATTCATCAAAATGTCTCAAAGTAAATAGCATGGCRTTATGCCAGGGTAAATAGGATTTAAGTGCTGAGACTATGATGACACATACTCACAGAGAAAAAAAACTGTCATCAGTGCAGTTGGCCATTGTTGGCGCGTTGCGCACGATGGACAAGTGTAGTACGCGTCTTGGACACAGCGTTGCGCTCTCCGCATTCCTTCTCCAGGAGTCTCCCACCAACTCGCTTCCTCGCCCCACCAAACCCCCCCTACCACAACATTAGAATAGYAGAGAGACCGTCTACAGTGACTGAGTGGACAGCCACTCTGCAGCCGTATGCCCTGCGGCTAGTGTAATATTTTACAGAAAGTCCGAAAGTGCGACTTCYGAACCGCCGGCGCGCTGCCTAACTGCTCAGGAAATACTACTGGGTTTTGAAACATCCTTTCCCAAAGGAGCGACGAGATTCTGGAATTACTGGAGTTGTGTACAAGTGCGGGATTAGGTTGTCGCTCAAGAGCAACTCATCTTTCGAGGAAGGGCAGACTTTTTGAACAGCAGGAGTTCAGGATGGAGAAAGCGTCAMTGTTTTTGCCCCTTGTCATTCTACTGATACAATGTAAGTAAACTTTTGCATTTAGGCTATTCCGTATGATAATGAGTAATTCGTGTGTGTGTTTGTTTGCGTGCTTGTGGACGTGTGTAATGCATGTTTGGGTTGATCTGTATTGGTATTCTTGATAATTAAATTACCGTCATCCCTATTGCTTTTGTATTTGTAATGCCATGTCAGCTGTTTGTGTTTAGAAAAAAATAAGCCCTTTTAGATAGGAAAATATTGATAAATCACAATTTAAAAAATAAATAAAATAAACATTATTATTGTGATCTTACTGTGTTGATGCATCTAGTGCTTCACACACAAATAAAAAAAGGGGCCAGCACTTGTTTCGGTTACAATTGACTTCACTTATTACTTTATCCTCTTCGTTATTTTATTTCAACTTTATTTAACTAGGCAAGTTGGTTAAGAACAAATTCTTATTTACAATGACGGTCTAGGAACAGTGGGTTAACTGACTTGTTCAGGGGCAGAACGACAGTTTGTTTTACCTTGTCAGCTCGGGGATTCGATCTAGCAACCTTTCTGTTACTGGCCCAACGCTCTAACCACTATGRCCTGTACTAAAGTTTCCAACGTTCCCGGTCTTTCGTATACAGCCTTCCTCACTGTGTGTGCGTGTTATTGCGATGATATTGAACTACAGAAAACAGATATGGACCACAAATGTGGCCTTAAGTTTTTGTTGGAAACATGCCAGTCTAATCTGAATGTGGGCAACACAAGGGCGGGTACCACCAACTTTGATATCAGCAGGTCACCATATTTGTCCATCCCAAATGGCACTCTATATTCCCTTTATAGTGCACTACTTTTTTATCAGGGCACATAGTGCTCCGTTCGAAAGTAGTGCACTACAGAGGGTGTCATTTGGGATGACTCCATGGTGTCAGTGAGATGCCAACATTTTGCAAACAAGCCCCCCACCACCAACCCTGACTGGCACAGCTGTTCCTGACAGAGCAGTGCAGGGTTACACGGATACAGAGGGGCTTTGTTCTCCTTGGAAGACACACACACATTCTCCCTGTTTGTCTCTCTAGATCCCTCTCTGTCTGGAAATGGATGTCCTCTTAGATGCCTAACATATAAAATGCTCCTAGMACAGATTTAGTGTTCAGTTGTAGCTTATAATGATAGGTAATGGGGGGAAGGAGGGGGCTTGCAGGAGATCCGTGTTCGAACCCAGTTGGGTGTGTGCGTTTGTGTCCGGTTTTGGGGTCAATTCCAATTGAAGTCACTCAATTATGAAGTATTTGGATTTAGACATTTTTTATAGAAGTAGCATCTCATTCTCCGTTTATTGCAAAGTCATTTAAAATAAATGAATTGGAATTTTAGTTTTCTTCCTGAGTTGACTGACTTCAATTTGAATTGACCCCAACCCTGTTAGGTCCCAGGCGCAATAGCTCAGCAGACGGAGAAAGTGTGGGCCTCATGTCACGGTTGTTATCACGTCTGTGTTATCTCAAGGAGACGCTCCTCAAGGTGGCTGGCCACAGCCGACACTATGACAACAGTTTCTTCAACCCAGGGATGCTATTGATGGATCCTGATAATATAAAATAAAACTCTCTCGTTATCTCTCTCATTCTCTCCATCTATTTCTTCCTATCTCCCTCCACATCTCATTCTCTGTCTGTCTCTCTCTCTCCCTTATCTTCTGTCTCTCTCTCTCCCTCTTTCTGTCTTTGTCCATCCAGCCAGGGAGAGACAATGCTCATCCTCAGAGAGAAAGGGAGTGATGAGGCACACACACACTCCCAACACAGCTGCAGTGATAACAGTGTTACACATACTCACAAAGTAACACAGACGGCAAGCAGGGAGGGACAAAATACACAAGGCTGCACTTTTACCGCCTACTGTATTCAAACATCTGAAGGACAACGTAAATGGGCAACATGAGTCTGCAGTTTGAATTCATACTGTACTTACGCACATCAAACGAGAGATAGCATTCTGCCACTGATAATGTGTAGGCCTATGTAGACCTAATTGCCTAAATACTCATAACTAGGATTCAGAACGAGAATTCAAAATCAATGGGACACACATTCAGTTTTTCCGTTTATTTCCTGTGAATCGACTAGATTGAAATGAAATTGAGTATGCTTCATYGTTTGCGTCATTGTTTTTCAGCGAGCAAGTTGTTTATGTTTTGTTTCCGAACTTTTGCTCTGCTGTCCTGGCCATTTAAGATGGCCACCTCCACCCTGAGAGGACCTGTATATCCATTATCACTTCCTGTGCCTCTCCAATGCCTTTGTCTCACGTTGGCCTCCATTCTTTCCCTCAATTCTTCCACGTAGACCCGGTTTGCGTCTATATTCCCTATATAGTGTACTACTTTTGAACAGGGCCCATAGGGCACTATGTAGGGAATGGGATACCATTTGGGACGCACTCCTGCACTTCAGYGGGGGAAAGCAGGAGACCAGGAGGGTTGGTTAGGACCTTTCCTCTGCCCCCCCCACCCTCTGGTCCACTAATAGAACCACAGGAAGTAGTGCAACAAACAGAAGCTAACTAAACAGGAAGCTAGCGAACTGCTAACAATGAATGACTCATTTGGTTGTTGACCTCAGTTAAGTAAAGTGTTTTACTGTTTTACAACCAGGGGTACTTGGCCTATCCAAGGGGGTACGTGATAAGACTCATGAGCATGGGCTTACTGGTAAAATGCACATGAGGGGGTACTTCAGTGGTACTCTAGGCAGAGCAAAATTCAGTTGGTGGTACAGTGACCGAAAAAGGTTGGGAACCACTGGTGTAGACAGGGGTGGTTTRGGTCTTTTGATGTGACGTTTACCAGTATTGGGCCATGACAGATAGCCTTGTGCTTTGCTGGCCAGCAATTGTCAGTATTTAATGAAATGAGCGGAATATAGTATTAGTAGGTTATGCAGTGAKACAGATGTCATTACAGTTATCTAGTTGAGCATGTGTGTGAATAAATGTGTTATCTGAATACATCTCAGTATTTACTGAAACAATGGAAGGAAAAATGGATGTTGGCCTATACAAACACAACACAAAATAAATGTGTTTGTCTGGGTGGGTTAAATAAGTGTCTGTGTAAAGCTAGCCGACTAAACKTAACGATTTACGATGGAATTGAGCAGCGACTAATGTGGGCTGTCTGGAGCTCCGACGTTACATAGAATTACGTTTTTATCAGCACCCAAAGGATAGCACGCAGTTTTACAGGACATTGTCTCATGTTGTGTGCAACAGGAAGTAGCAATTGAATGCAAGCTTCACACATTTTTTTGTTTTATTGTTAAAACATTTCTAGCCGTCTATCTATGGGTAACAGTTGACATGTTGTGCTCGACCCGCTCAGTTTCCCACCACAAAACACCAGAAAATGGCCAAAAACAGTAAGAACCAGCTCACCTGCTTTTACACTAGATGTTCAATGTTTATTTTGAAAAAAAGTTTAGTTYACGTAACACGGTTGATCTTGAAATGAGGGACAGACGTAAATGAATCAATAATGAAAGAAATAATAATCTTCAGAAAGGACTTTGTCAAAGCAACAAAATAACTAGGGCTTTACGATGAGGGTGAAATGTTGGGGTTAAGTGGGTTAATAACTTTYTAGAATCATAGAGGGTGCACAGAGGGACATGCTAAAGTGCCAAAATTCAGCAGTTTGACACGTTTTTATTCATATAAAAAAAAAACAGTGGTGTAAAGTACTTAAGTAAAAAGTACTACTTAAGTAGTTTGGGGGGTATCTGTACTTTACTATTTATATTTTTGACTACTTTTACTTCACTACATTCCCAAAGAAAATAATGTACTTTTTACTCCATACATTTTCCCTGACACCCAAAAGTACTCGTTACATTTTGAATGATTAGCAGGACAGAAAAATGGTCCAATTCACACACTTATCAAGAAAACATCATTGGCCATCTCTACTGCCTCTGATCTGATTAATCGCTAAATATAAATGCTTGTTTTGTAAATGATGTCTGAGTATGCCCCTGGCTATCCGTGAATAAATAAATAAAACAATTCAATTGTGCCATCTGGTTTGCTTAATATAAGGAATTTGAAATGATTTATACATTTACTTTTGATACTTAAGTATATTTTAGAAATTACATTTACTTTTGATACTTAAGTATATTTAAATCCAAATACTTTTAGACTTTTACTCAAATAGTATTTTACTGGAGGACTTTTACTTTTACTTTTCTGTTAAAGTTGCTTTTACTCAAGTATGACAATTGGGTACTTTTTCCACCACTGAAAGACCTGATTTTCTCCATGGGGTATAGTATATTTTAAAAGGCTCTTCATTTAATATAACAGGCTTTTAAAATTCAATATTGGTTCACAATTTCTACATAAAATGTCAAAAGGGACGCAAAAGGCAGTCTTTTCATGGAACGACCCAAATATTCAGTGTGCGTGTGTGTTGTACATAACGTTATTGTACCAAACTGTGGTCCAGTTAATCTCCCCCWCACACACATACATATGCACATACACACGCAACACGTGGTCCTCCCTCAATGGATGGGCGTTACCCGGGCAACCTGTGGACAGCAACAGGATGACAAAACAATMATCCTGACCCCTGCACCAATCAACCAACAGGAAGGGATGCTCCTATTTCCTGTTCCTGTCAAGATGTACATGTTCAACTGGAGCGACACACAGACACAGCCAGCCAGCCAACCAAACAGACACAGACAGCCAACCAATCAGCCATGAGTCTTCATGCTCCACTGCCAATCTGGTCCAGAGGAAAAACTGGTTCATAACAGATATAWTTGGTTCATACAACATTTACAACTGGTTCATCATAACTGAATATAACTGGTTTATAACAGATTATAAACTAGTTCATAACTGATTAGAATTGCTTTATAGCTGATTTATAACTGCGTTAACGTGTTCATAACTGGTCCTCCATTTTACAACTCTTTCCCCCAACCCCATATGTGACACCTCTCTCTCTCTCTCCATCCCTCAGGCCTCCCCGTTGTCCCTGTTACCGTGTCAACAACCACGCCCAAGGTGGAGGTCCATGAGAACTCTGATGCGGTTCTGAGCTGTGATTTTCGGACAGAGAAGGAACAGAATCCTCGAATCGAGTGGAAGAAGAAAGGAACAGATGTATCATTTGTTTACTATGAGGGACACTTCAGAGGTGATTRGCTGTTCTGGCASTATGTCTTCCATCGCTCTCTTTCTGTCTCTTTTAACCCCTGTCCAGAGCCCATCTTCAGACTCTCAGATTTMATTTACTCTCCTCACACGAGGGAAATTCATTTTAAGAGCTTCATCAACATGAAGCAGAATGTGATGAACATTACAAAGACATTTGTATGAGAAGTTACCAGATGGTTGGTGTTAGTTTAAGTAGAACATTTGTCGTTAAGAAACCACATCTCCACAACCCCCCTCTTCTCTGTGTTGACCGGTTTCCACTCTCCCAGGAGCCTTTGCGGGGCGTGCAAGGATCAAGGGTGCAACGGTGACCCTACAGAGGGTGACCCAGAAAGACGCGGGCGAATACCGCTGTGAGATCACTGCCCCTCACGACACCATCACCCTGGGGGAGACTAACATCACCCTCGAAGTCTTGGGTGTGTACCACATCGTCTGGCAGACTGAGACGGTCTGTCTGCCTGACTGAGTGTTCTGAGTGTGTCTGTGTGTTGTCTCAGACATGCTGCCTGTGCTGTTTGTGCACCCCCTTAACCCAGCTGACATTGTGGCTGTACCCCTCCTCACAGTGCCCCCCCACACCCCATCCTGTGAGATCCCCAGCTCGGCCTTGACGGGCTCTGTGGTGCAGCTGCGCTGTAGGGACCAGCAGAGCATTCCCCCAGCAACCTACTCCTGGTACAAAGATGACAAGCCGCTGACCCCCTCCCGCATGGCCAACGCCACCTACCACCTCAACCCAATCACGGGCATACTGGTGAGATACTTCTTAAGAACAGTGTACATACCGTCGTACCATTGATGCTTTGACACGGTCTACTCAATGTACGGTGCATTCGGAAAGTATTCAGACCCCTTCCCTTTTTCCACATTTAGTTACGTTACAGCCTTAGTTAAAAAAAAAATATATATATATTTTTTAATCATCCATCTACACACAATAACCCATAATGACAAAGCGAAAACAGGCTTTTAGAAATGTTTGCAGATGTATTACAAATAAGAAACAGAAATACCTTATTTACATAAGTATTTAGACCCTTTGCTATGAGACTCGAAATTGAGCTCAGGTGCATGCTGTTTCCATTGATCATCCTTGAGATGTTTCTGCAACTTGATTGGAGTCCACCCGTGGTAAATTCAATTGATTGGACATGATTTGGAAAGGCACACACCTGTCCATATAAGGTCCCACAGTGGGCAGTGCATGTCAGAGCAAAAACCAAGCCTCGGGGTCGAAGGAATTGTCTATAGAGCTCCGAGACASGATTGTGTCAAGCCACAGACCTGGGGAAGGGTACCAAAAGAATTCTGCAGCATTGAGGGTCCCGAAGAACACAGTGGCCTACATCATTCTTAAATGGAAGAAGTTTGGAACCACCAAGACATTTCCTAGAGCTGGCCRYCTGGCAAAACTGAGCAATCGGGGGAGAAGGGCTTTGGTCAGGGAGGTGACCAAGAACCCGATGGTCACTCTGACAGAGCTCCAGAGTTCMTCTATGGAGATGGGAGAACCTTTCAGAAAGACAACCATCTCTGCAGCACTCCACCAATCAGGCCTTTATGGTCGAGTGGCCAGACGGAAGACAATTCTCAGTAAAAGGCACGATAGCCCACTTGGAGTTTGCCAAAAGGCACCTAAAAGACTCTCAGACCATGGAAACAAGATTCTCTGGTCTGATGAAACCAAGATTGAACTCTTTGGCCTGAATGTCAGCAACACATCTCAAGGAAACCTGACACCATTGCTACGGTGAGGCATGGTGGTGGCAGCATCATGCTGTGGGGATGTTTTTCAGCGGCAGGGACTGGGGACTAGTCAGGATCAAGGAAAGATAAACAGAGCAAAGTACAGAGAGATTGTTGATGAAAACCTGCTCAGAGCGCTCAGGACCTCAGACTGGGGTGAAGGTTCACCTTCACCAGGACAACGACCCTAAGCACACAGCCAAGACAACGCAGGAGTTGCTTCGGGACAAGTCTCTGAATGTTCTTGAGTGGTCAAGTCAGAGCCCGGACTTTAAACCGATCGAACATCTCTGGAGAGACCTGAAAAATCGCTGTGCAGTGACGCTCCCATCCAAATCAAGTCAAATTGTATTCGTCACATGCACCAACTACAACAGGTGTAGACCTTACAGTGAATGCTTACTTATAAGCCCTTAACCAACAGTGCAGTTTTAAGTAAAAATTTAAGTATCAAGTAATTAAAAAGCAGCAGTAAAATACAATGGCGAGGCTATATACAGGCCGTACAGTACAGAGTCAATGTGTGGGTCCACCGGTTAGTCGTGGTAATTCAGGTAATGTAGCATGTAGGTAGAATTAAAGTGACTAGCATAGCAATAAACAGAGAGTGGCATCAGTGTAAAAGGGGGGGGGGGAATGCAAAATGTCTGGGTAGCCATTTGATTAGCTGTTCAGGAGTCTTATAACTTGGGGGTAGAAGCTGTTAAGAAGCCTTTTGGACCTAGACTTGGCACTCCAGTACCGCTTGCCGTGTCTTGACTAGGGTGGTTGGAGTCATTGACAATTTTTAGGGCTTCCTCTGACATTGCCTGGTATAAGGTCCTGGATGGCAGGAAGCTTGGCCCCAGTGATGTACTGGACCGTACGCACTACCCTCGTTGTGCCTTGCGGTCGGAGGCCGAGCAGCTTGCCATGCCAGGCAGTGATGCATCCAGTCAGGATGCTCTCGATGGTGCAGCTGTAAACCTTTTGGAGGATCTGAGACCATGCCAAATCTTTTCAGTCTCCTGAGGAGGAATAGACTTTGTCGTGCCCTCTTCACGACTGTCTTGGTGTGTTTGGATCATGATAGTTTGTTGGTCATGAGGACCCCAAGGAACTTGAAGCTCTCAACCTGCTCCACTACAGCCCCCGTCGATGAGAATGGGGGTGTGCTTGGTCCTCCTTTTCCTGTAGTCCCCAATCATCATCCTGACAGAACCTTTCGAGGATCTGTCAGAGAAGAATTGGAGAAACTCCCCAATACAGTTGTACCAAGCGTGTAGTGACATCCCAAGAAGACTCAAAGCTATAATCACTGCCAAAGGAGCTTCAACAAAGTACTGAGTAATGGTCTGAATACTTTAAATGTGATATTTCAGTTTTTTTAAATTTTATAACTTACAGCCCAAAACATTTCTAAAAAGCTGTTTTTGCTTCGTCTTATGGGGTATTGTGTGTAGATTGATGAGGAGAAAAAAAAACAATTTAATAAACCAATTAGGCACATTTGGGCAGTCTTGATACAATATTTTGAACAGAAATGGCAATGTTTCACTGGATCAGTCTAAAACTTTGCACTACACTGCAAAATCTAAATTGTGCCTGGGCTGGATAATACATTATGGCCTTTCTCTTGCGTTTCAAAGATGCCGGTACAATTTTTTTTTTTTAAAGCATGTTTTTTTCTTTGTTATTCTTTTACCAAATCTAATGTGTTTATATTCTCCTACTTAATTTCACAATTTCCACAAATTTCAAAGTGTTTCCTTTCAAATGGTATCAAGAATATGCATATCCTTGCTTCAGGTCCTGAGCTCCAGGCAGCTCGATTTGGGTATGTCATTTTAGGAAAAAATTKAAAAAAGGGGCGGATCCTTAAGAGGTGTTAATCCATTTTAGAATAAGGCTGTAACGTAAAACAAAATTTTGAAAAAGTCAAGGGGTCTGAATACTTTCCGAATACTTTTGCTTTACTGTGCCAGTAAAGCAATTTGAATTTGACAGAACGAGGGCCCAGCCACAACCACTAACTGTGTGTTACATAGGAGCACACTAGGGCATTGAGAAAATAGTATATCTTKTTTTACCTACTACACTGGAAGTGTAATTTTTGGCCAGCGAGAGCAATGTGCAAGGTTCTTTATCCTATTGTGAGCTGCGGGGAAAAAATCTTTGTATAACCAAAGTATAACACCTACAGCTCACTTACGCCCAAATTTCATTGAGATTAATAGGAGCGCCTCACGTTCTGTACACTGTAAGTTATGCATCCGATATAGCAGGCCTCCATTACAGACTCCAATACATGAAAGTATAATCAACCACTAGCACAGTATATGATAATACAAACCTCAGTAGGAAACTGAAACCTTAGCTACAGTTCAGACCAACAGTGGCTACCTCAGAAATCAAATAAAATGTTATTGGTCACATACACATGGTTAGCAGATGTTATTGTGAGTATAGCGAAATGCTTGTGCTTCTAGTTCCGACAGTGCAGCAATATCTAACAAGTAATCTAAAAATTCCATAACAACTCCCTAATATACACAAATCTAAGTAAAGGGATGGAATAAGAATATATACATATAAATATATGGATGAGCAATGACCAAGCGGCATAGGCAAGATGCAATAGATGGCATAAAATACAGTATATACATTTGGGATGAGTAATGCAAGATATGTAAAYATTATTAAAGTGSCAWTATTAAAGTRACTAGTGATACATTTATTAAAGTGRCCAMTGATTTCCAGTCTGTATGTAGGCAGCAGCCTCTCTGTGTTAGTGATGGCTGTTTAACAGTCTGATGGCCTTGAGCTAGAAGCTATTTTTCAGTCTCTCGGTCCCAGATGCACCTGTACTGACCTCACCTTCTGGATGGTAGCAGGGTGAACAGGCAGTGGCTCGGGTGGTTGTTGTCCTTGATGATCTTTTTGGCCTTCCTGTGACATCAGGTGCTGTAGGTGTCCTGGAGGGCAGGTAGTTTGCCCCCGGTGATGCGTTGTGCAGACCCCACCACCCTCTGGAGAGCCCTGCGGTTGTGGGCGGTGCAGTTGCCGTACCAGTTGGTGATACAGCCCGACAGGATGCTCTCAATTGTGCATCTGTAAAAAATTGTGAGGGTTTTAGGTGACAAGCCAGATTTCTTCAGCCTCCTGAGGTTGAAGAGACGCTGTTGCGCCTTCTTCACCACACTGTCTGTGTGGGTGGACCATTTCAGTTTGTCCGTGATGTGTACGACAAGGAACTTAAAAGTTTCCACCTTCTCCACTACTGTCCCATCGATGTGGATAGGGGGATGYGCCCTCTGCTGTTTCCTGAAGTCCACGATCATCTCTTTGTTTTGTTGACGTTGAGTGAGAGGTTGTTTTCCTGACACCACACTCCGAGTGCCCTCACCTCCTCCCTATAGGCTGTCTCGTCGTTGTTGGTGATCAAGCCTACTACTGTTGCGTCGTCTGCAAACTTGATGTTGGAGGMGTGCATAGCCATGAAGTCATGGGTGAACAGGGAGTACAGGAGGGAGCTGAGCACGCACCCCTGTGGGGCCCCAGTGTTGAGGATMAGCGAAGTGGAGATGTTGTTTCCTATCTTCACCACCTAGGGGCGGCTCGTCAGGAAGTCCATGACCCAATTGCACAGGGCAGGGTTGAGACCCAGGGCCTCAAGCTTAATGATGAGCTTGGAGGGTACTATGGTGTTGAATGCTGAGCTGTAGTCAATGAACAGCATTCTTACATGGGTATTCCTCTTGTCCAGATGGGATAGGGCAGTCTGCAGTGTGATGGCGATTGCATCGTCTGTGGACCTATCGGGGCGGTATGCAAATTGAAGTGGGTCTAGGGTGACAGGTAAGGTAGAGGTGATATGATATGATCCTTGACTAGTCTCTCAAAGCACTTCATGATGACAGAAGTGAGTGCTCTGGGGCGATAGTCATTTAGCTCAGTTACCTTTGCCTTCTTGGGTACTGGAACAATGTTGGCCATCTTGAAGCATGTGGGGACAACAGACTGGGATAGGGAGAGATTGAATATGTCCATAAACACACCAGCCAGCTGGTCTGCGCATGCTCTGAGGACGAGGGTAGGGATGCCGTCTGGGCCGTCAGCCTTGCGAGGGTTAACACGTTTAAATGTCTTATCACGTCGGCCACGGAGGAGAGCCCACAGTCCTTGGTAGCAGGCCACKTCGGTGGCACTGTATTACCCTCAAAGCGGGCAAAGAAGTTGTTTAGTTTGTCTGGAAGCAAGACGTCGGTGTCCGTGGCTGGTTTTCTTTTTGTAGTCTGTGATTATCTGTAGACCCTGCCACATACATCTCGTGTCTGAGCCGTTGAATTGCAACTCTACTTTGTCTCTATACTGACATTATGCTTGTTTGATTGCCTTTCAGAGGGAATAACTACACTGTTTGTATTCAACCATATTCCCAGTCTGGGGTTTCCATGGTTAAATGAGGTGGTTCTCTCATTCAGTTTTGCGCAAATGCCGCCATATATCCACGGTTTCTGGTTAGGGTAGGTTTTAATTGTCACAGTGGGTACAAAATCTATCACTTCCTGATAAACTCACTCACCGAATCAGYATATAAATCGATATTATTCTCTGAGGCTACCCGGAACATGTCCCAGTCAGCGCGATCAAAACAATCTTGAAGCGTGGATTCGATTGGTCAGACAAGCGTTGAATAGTCCTTGTCACGGGTACATCCTGTTTGAGTTTCTGCCTATAGGAAGGGAGGAGCAAAATGGAGTTGTGGTCAGATTTGCCGAAAGGAGGGCGGAGAGCCTTGTATGCATCGCGGAAGTTAGAGTAGCAGTGATCCAGTGTATTGCCAGCGCGAGTGCGACAATCAATATGCTGATATAGGTCACTTCCCTTTGGTCAGACATCAACACAAATAGAGCCTTAGTTCGGAAGCACACTGGTATACTCTAGACCAATTTTTTTTTTAACTGTACAGGTTCTGTGCATCATATCATCTTCCTCTCGCTTTTTCTTTCTSTTGAGCCCTCCATCTGTCTCTTTCCCTCTCCTCTGGCAGGAGTTTAAGACTGTGGCGAGAGGCGACACGGGACAGTACAGCTGTCTGGCATCAAACAATGTAGGGCCGTCCAAGATGTGCGAGGCTAAACACATGAAGATAGGTGAGTGTGCGTGCATGCATGCACTTGTGTGTGTGTGTAATTATAAGAATGATTGTGGTTCATATTAGTGTAGTTTTGTCTTTCCACAAACTAGCGTGAGTCACGTGCTTCATACCACATTGATATGGTCTATAAACAACACAGTTACAATACCAGAGCTGGTGTTATGTCTTGTAAAATCCCAAGAGTAAACAGTAGTGCGAGGAGCACCTTTTTCTATACAGGCATTTGTCTATGGAATAGCCTCCCCCTTGAGAYCAAGCAAAGAAAAAGTGGAAATAGCTTCAAAAAGCAGGCAAAGGTTTTCATTTGGACAAGGTTGTCTAAGTAGGAGAAACCACTCCACTGCCCCTTGTRCTCCCTACTGCTGCTGGTYCGGTGTATTTATTTGAATGATAGGTATGATGTGCAATGAATAGATTGTTTTAATGTGAAATGAACATGGTTGATTTTTAAGGTTAGGGAAAGTTGCAGTGAATAGTGCCACTTTTTAGGATGTCAATATAAATGAATGTATCTATGGTTGTTTGTCATTTTGTCTTGCCTTTTTTAATGATTAAATGTGTTATTGTTTTTACCACCGGGGACCACTTTGGAAACAAGCGTTTTAATTAATACTTTCAAGTGATATCCTTTGGGTCCACATTGTACATTCTGTTGTATATGTCTGTTACACAAAATAAATTACATTCAGTTGTGAAGTGTAGGTATATAGGCATACAACTGTAGAATTGGTCTTCTAAGCTAAGAAAACATTAGAACAAATRGATACAACAAAAACAGTAATGAAAGAAATAAAAGCCGTTTTTCAAAAAGAAAAAGAAAAAAGAAAAGACCTCTTGAATAACCCCCAGAAGGATAACCGAGCCGTGGCTTTTGTGGAGTGATAGGTAACGATGCATCAAGGGTGACTTGTCGATGTGTTCAGAGGGTCCCTGGTTCGAGCCCAGGTTGGGGCGAGGAGAGGGACAGAATCAACACTGTTCCACAAATATCTTAAAAAGTTATTCTTAAGGTCATACTTTTCTCTCACTTGTTCAAAGGAGGCAAAGGCCCCCACTAGGTACAGATCCTTTATGGCATGGATCCGAACTTCTCCCCAGCGATCAAAATGATTGTCTAAGTTGGAAGGGGCAAAGGAAGGATTCCTCACTATCGGGAGCAGGAATGACACTGGTCTGAGGTCAAAGAGCACCTTAACTTGCTTCCAAATACAGATTGTGCTATGTGCAATGGGTTTGTGCAATGGGTTTGTGTCTATAAAGTGATTTCCCAAGGCGACATCATCACGGCACCAATGGAGTAGGGGTAGCAATCCTCATGCTCCATGTCAAGCCAAAAGTATGACACAGGTGCGTCATCGAGCCTAAACGTGGCAGGGTTTTTAGCTTTAAATAGGGAAGAGTACAGTTTTGTAATTTCAATCGCCAGGTAGGTTGAKGAAATCTTAAATGGGAGATGTTTTAACCAAGAAGGGTCCTGCACTCAAACAGGCATTAATTCACTTATTCCAATTGATTCTGTAGCCAGAGAAGGTACAAAACAAATTAATCAGATCCAAGATATCTCCGATACTGGCTTGAGGGTTGGTTATATAGAGGAGAATGTCATCTGCGTGTAGAGAAATGTTATTTGAGGTGTCCTCAGTTTTGTAACCAACTAGCGTGACTCTCTCACTCTCTCCACTCTCTCTTTCAGAGGATGTAAACATGGCAGGGGTCGTTGCTGCGGTCGTGGTCATCTGTCTGGTCATCGCCATTTGTGGCTTCGGGGGGTACTATGCACACCGTAACGGCTACTTCAGCAGTGAGTCTGTCTGTCCCTCTGTCTGTCCATGGACATAAAATATGTCTGACTGTTAGAAAATATGATTTGCACTCACTTCCTCTTACTTTCTGTCTCCACTCTCCTCTTCATTTCTATTCATCTCCAGAACACAGAGGAAGGTAAGAGTTGTGTCCTTAAATCCATTAACAATTTTTWAAATACAGTGAAGACACCCTGACACTGAACACATCTGCATTGCTGTGTAACTACCACTGACGAATAGAGGTGTGTGCGTTTGAATGTTCTGAGTAAGTTCAGTAGAGAGTGACAGGTGTGATTGAGCCCAGCAGTGCAAGCCTGTCTCTTCTCACAGAGAGAGACACGAACAGGTGTTTTATGACCCAGTTAGAAAAACTAGGTTTGTTATTTTGACTAACTGACTCTAGATTAGGCCAGTTAGATGACTAGGAATATTATCATGATTATTTTAATGAATTACAAATAATAACTCTGAGTCATTGTTTATCTAGGGAAGTCACATTGGGATTGACAWCTCTTTTTCAAGTGAACCCTGACTGCTAATAAACTCCCCTCCCGGCTGAATTGTGATTCGCTTACCCCCTCCGTGTGGTCGTGTTGTTAGTAACCCTGAGCATGGTGTGTGAACCTCCTCACTCAACTTTGAACCCCCCCAGGTCCTTTTGGATCCCTCAGTGTCATGGTGTGGCYCACATCAGCAGCCAGGACCTCCATAGAACAAAAGACAAGTGAGTCTGACCCACAGACAGACTCGAGTAATAGATTTAAAATTAGACAATTGAACAATTGACAATGAACAGGACTTTACATAGAAGCACATACCGTTTGTGTGCGCTTGCACGTGTGTGCCTAGGAGTCCTTTACAGAAAAAGTTGCCCTTTCTGCTCCATAGGACCGTGTCCTGTGCTGTGTTTGATGTAGTGTTGTTCTTTGATAGATGCCAATGTTTTTACTGAGACCACAGCTGCATCACATTTAGGAAACTCCCTCCCTCTCGCTCCCTCCACTGTGTCAAACAATCTATTGTCTTTATAAATGCCTCTGTCTTCCAGGACTAATGCCAACTACAACCCTCCACCCCAWGATGTGAGTGTTTTTCCTCAGATTTTCTCTGTTGATGTATTCATGGATGGGTATTATGTTCACAGGAAATGTTGACTTGAGCATTACCCCTTACATGTGACATTTTCTAGATAACATTTTATAACCATATTAAAAGACAATATAATCATTTCTAGTGGAATTCTCTTGGCAGTAGTAGTAAGTAAAATTCTCCAAATGGTTACTAATAAATATCTGAATTGCAGTAGTTCTGACCTTATGAAAATATGCTACTGTTTTCTCTCGCTCAGCCTGCGGACTTCAAACACACCCAGTCCTTCATGCTGTGAGGACCTCGACATCCCCCTGGAAGACACCACACATACCAGCATCATGATAACACTGGAGTAGTTTTATTCGACCCAAATGAATAGTTAATTATGTTTTGGGGACTGACCAACCCTGCTCTCCTCACCCTTGTGGATGGATAGCAAGGAGGGACAGACAACTCTGCGTAGAGGCCATTTATTCCTTCTGTTTTGCTGTCCCTGGGCCCTCAATGYAAGCCTATTATATTAGTCACATGGTACTCTACTCCCCTCTGGTGGCCAAGTTGTTAAACTACAGCCTATTGCCATCTTGTGGTGGACCCATGGAATTACGTCCCACACATGCTCACTTCCCCCTCAACTGGCCAAAACATGAACTACCTAAATCTTATTTTATACCAAAGACTTGAACATGGCATCTGAGTGTAATATACTGTACATATTTTCTGATGGCTAAGCATTGATGTGAACTTAAGGGAAAGTTGTGGACACAAGGTAGCCATCACATTAGGCCTCCCGAGTGGCGCAGCATCTCAGTGCAAGAGGTGTCACTACAGTMCCTGGTTCGAATCCAGGCTGTAACACATCCGGACGTGATTGGGAGTCCCATAGGGCRGCGCTCAATTGGCCCAGCGTCGTCTGGGTTTGGCTGTCATTGTAAATAAGAATTTGTTCTTAACTGACCAATCCATTTYCTTTTGAGGGCAGTACTCGCGTAGATCTCATTGTCGGTTTGGATTTTTATTTAACCTTTACTTAACTAGGCAAGTCAGTTAAGAACAAATTCTTATTTACAATGATGGCCTACCCCGGCCAAACCCTAACGACGCAGGGCCAATTGTGCGCCGCCCTATGGGACTCCCAATCACGGCCGGTTGTGATACAGCCTGGAATCGAACCAGGGTCTATAGTGATGCCWCCAGCACTGAAATGCTGCGCCACTCRGGGAACCCAAAATTACGTAGTCGATGTCCTCGCCCCCCCCGTTAGTCTAATTAGCATACAGGTAACAAAACAAAAAATCCACATCAAAGTCCATCTGTTTTAAGATGAAGAAATAGTTTTTTGTATGGGCCGCGCCCCAATAATAGTAAAGCAGTGTTGGTCAGAACAGGAGACATCCCGAAAAACACCAGAGATCACCACAATAGTCTTATGGATTGCTTCCTCCATTTTGAATATTGGYCATCCACTATATTCCTTTCAGAACAGTGCAGGTGAAGGAAATGAGACACTTTGGGATCGAATCAATCCGTAATGACGAAGTTCAGTGCTATGATTGAAATTTAAAGGCGATGTTCCTATTTTCGCAGACTGCCTTCACGTTGAAYGCTGCACATGTTGGCTCAATCATAAATTACCTTTACATTTCAATCGCGCAATACTAATTGAATTGAGACCTTTGAGATAGACCCCTGCTCACCCGAAGATGCCTACATTTTCTGTGATGCCCAGTGCCTTTCAAAAGTAGTTGTTATATTCTATCTAGGGGCTCTTTTGTAAGTGTTTTCTTGTTTTGTTTAAGCTAAAATATTATTGTGCTACTGCATTTTTGTCTAATAGTGTATGTTTCTTAGGCTATGGATGAAGGGGTTGCTGTAAGTTTATTCTTTGTAAGATGTTTGAGTATTAAAGATTTTCTATCAAAAACTTGTTCAATCATTTCTCACCATGTGGTCTTCTCCCACAGCCGCTGGAACACGGTGGAGTGCCATGAGTCAGGCGAGCGAGACTGTAGTGTAACGTCATCATTCAAAATTAGTAAATGATCAAAAATGGAAGCATGTAAAGGTTGAACATGGTTTGCAAAATCACTCTTACTATAACCCCTTGACTGATTAGCGTAAGAAAACAAATGTTCTCACATTTAATCCAACATCATTTATTAAATAGTACATTATAGTGGTGAYATGTAGGACAGAGACAACGTCATCATGGCCAGTGTTCACTTGGCCACTTCCTGCAGCTGGGGCTCTGGAGAAGAGAGAAGGGAGATTTGAGTAATGCTGGGTCGTATTCATTAGTGCATACTGTAGTAAAACACTTTGCAAAACAAAAACAAGTGTTTATTGTTCCGGTAGTTCCTTTCATGTTTTGTATATATATATATATATATCTATATATATATTTTTTGGTGCCTAATGAATACAACCCTGGTTGATGGTGAATGAATCCTTTAAAACCACCTGTGTCAAACTCATTTCATGGAGGGCTGAGTGTCTGGGTTTTTCCTCCTCCCTTGTACTTGATGAATTAAGGTCACTAATTAGTAAAGAACTCCCCTCACTGGTTGTCTAGGTCTTAATTGAAATGAAAAACACGCAGACACTAGAACCACCATGGAATGACTGACACCCCTGCTTTAAGCATAGAAYGAGTAAGCTACGTAGGGTGAGATGGGGGTATTACAATTTAGTCTATGACTAAGCTACCAAGAAATGCTACTTCTGCAGTAGAGCTGGGTSACATCCATATCACAATAAATTGACAATTATCACAATAATGAGAAATCAAACACGTTTGTTAAAATGAATTTATACCCCAGTTACTTTTTCTATTACACTTTAAATGTCGTAGCTATCTATTGTTCCATTAGCAATCGTCCATATTATTTCAAACGTCACATTTCTCTACTGTAGGCAACTTGTCGTTATTAATGATATCAGTAAAAAAGTCTGATCCTTTTCAGTTTATCGTCCCAGATCTATACTGCAGTGCATGGCCTTAACAAACCTGTAAATTTGAAGTCAGGGAATTTGGTGAGGTCACCGGTCCCGTATAACCTCTGCAGTTTGGTGATCTCCTCTGAGACACCCTTTTCGTAAGAGGGGCCTGCATCAACAATCCCACCTGCTGCAGCCCTGGAGAAAAGAGAAAGATGGGGAATGAACCTTTAAAAACAACACTGTAGAATAGAATACACTGTTGTTTATGGCTGACCCCATTTAGTCAACTGGTCAACCGATAATTCTTTATTGGAGCAGTAGCAAAAATATATATAGATATATATCATTGTGTACAAGACACCGGTCTGATTTGCCCCTGTGAGTGGACTAATCCATTGTGGAGGCCGTGGGGATGGCACAGKCAATCACTCTAATACATGTGCTACTAAAATTGTATATGGTTATATTATATTTGAACAACGGTGCAACAATAATAACAAATGTATTTTATAACAAATTTGCTGTCTCCCGCGTTGGCTAGTGGTCACTGTCCACGGTTCAGAAAACACGCTGTTGAATTGGCACCTTTTCCTAGACCATGTTGCTATGTGCATAATAGCAAAGTTAACGAGCATATTGGTTCACGAGCATAAAGCGGAGGCAGCAGCAGAATGAGGGGAGACACAATAAGGGCTGTTTTCCTAAGAAAAGTGAGGAAACCAACTTATTTAGGTCTAGAAATCAGTAGCCTTACTATTAAATGTGCCTGGCTTTATAAATCATGCATATACAGTGCATTTGGAGAGTATTCAGACCCATTCACTTTGGAGCTGGTTTTCATCAAGGGACCTGTGTACTTTGCTCCGTTTATCTTTTCCCTCAATCCTGACTAGTGCCCCAGTCCCTGCCACTGAAAAACATCCCCACAGCATGATGCTGCCACCACCATGCTTCACCTTAGGGATGGCACCAGGTTTCCTCCAGACGTGACACTTGGCATTCAGGAGTTCAATCTTGGTTTCATCAGACCAGAGAATCTTGTTTCTCATGGTCAGAGTCCTTTAGGTGCCYTTTTTTTGGCTGTAATGTGCCTTTTACCGTGGACTACCACTTTTACTACCATAAAGGCCTGATTGGTAAAGTGCTGCAGAGATGGTTGTCCTTCTGGAAGGTTCTCCCAGCTCCACAGAGGAACTCTGGAACTCTGTCAGAGTGACCATTGGGTTTTTGGTCACCTCCCTGACCAAGGCCCTTCTCCCCGGATTGCTCAGTTTGGCCGGGCGGCCAGCTCTAGGAAGAGTCTTGGTGGTTCCACACTTCTTCCATTTAAGATTGATGGAGGCCACGGTGTTCTTGGGGACCTTCAATGCTGCAGAAATGTTTTGCTATCTTTCCCAAGATTTTGTAACCGTCGGATCACAATCCTGTCTTCGGAAATCTACGGACAATTCCATCAACCTAACGGCTTGGTTTTTGCTCTGACATGCACTGTCAACTGTGGGACCTTACATACAGGTGTGTGCCTTTCCAAATCATGTCCAATCAATTGAATTTACCACAGGTGGACTCCAATCGAGTTGTAGAAACATCTAAAGGATGATCAACGGAAACAGGATGCACCCGAGTTCAATTTCGGTCTCATAGCAAAGGGTCTGAATTACTTATGTAAATAAGGTATGTTTTTTTGTTTTTAATACATTTGCAAAAATTTCTACAAACCTATTTTCTGCTTTGTCATTATGGGTTATTGTGTCTATATTGATGAGGATTTAAAAATGTAATCCATTTTAGAAAAAGGCTGTAGCGTAACAAAATGTGGAAAAAGTCAAGGGTCTGAATACTTTCCAAATGCACTGTATGTTATAAATAAAGAGAAATATATACCTGCTTCAGTTGCCTGTTTGACTGTTTGTTTAATAGCCTAATTATTCCGTGAGCACCAAGCTCCATGTCAAGGAAACAACTTCACAAATTTGGCTGTTTTTTATATTTTCTTTACACTTTTTTTCCCCGTTAGAACAGCCTCTCTGATATTATTTATAATTTATTTAGTGTTTACAATGTTCCAAATTGTCAGAAAAATAATAATAATAATAATAAGTAATGTCATTATCATTAGTAGGCTGAGTTGAGCAGCATTGTATAACCACCATTGAGCTGTAGGCCTAAGAGCGCATCCTATTTAGTCCTAATATGTTAACTTACTTAGGCCTACATTTGAAATACTTATTGGATACTGTATCAATCATTCATAAGTTCATGTCATCAAAGCATATGAGTCATTCATGATTTCGTTTTAAAATTAAGCTAATTATTCGAGGTTCGCTTTAACAACAAATAAACCGTTCTAGTCGAGTTTATTTGTCACGTACTCTTCATCCATTTTGCTGCCATGGTGTTCGGAATTTGTTAGAACCAATTTATTGATGTGATTATGATATGATATATTATGATATGCTATAGGTCAGGCCCTAWMGGTCACGTGCGTGCGATGCTCACGTGTCATGTAAAGAGAGCAAGTGTTGAGGGAATGTTTTTCCTAAACAAATGAGGGATTTCGGTAACAGAACTTTCCAGTCAGAATTTGGCTGTAATTATGTTGCAGCTTAAGCAACACGATAAACACTGATGTTCTGTGGTGGTCACTGCAGCAGGGAGGAGAGACAACAGGTGATTGTCAAAGTCACTCACTGTCTTTTTTTTAACACAGSAAGTCCCTCTAGTCATGTGTGTGTCTTAACTATTTAATCAAGCAGTGTGCTTAAAGCATCAGACAAGCTCAGTGAATATAGTTGATTTGGCTAATGCACAGAACAGGCAAATCTTGGTCGACCAAGATTTKTTGTTGTTGTCGTCGGRGACAGCCCTACCGTTGTTGCAGTGGGTGAGCTCAAGAAACCMCATAACTAGTCAGCTCTATTATTATAATGAGTCAGACATATATAAACCTATAAAAACACCTTCAGCATCCTATGCGTTTCATGGATCTTGCCATCTAGGCATATAGGGCCGGGTTCAGAAGGTGCACAACATTGTGGAACGTTCAGATAGAAATATATTATATAGAATGAACACGACTCTGACATGTACTGTATAATCAAGAATCAAGTCTGCAAGCTCTGTTCACGACATTTTTATTTGTAACGTCCCACAACGGTCGCCTACTGAACATATGGCCCAGCCTTTTGCAAATAGCTCTGCAGTGCTAAAAGGACGTGCWGTCAGGAAGTCTCCCTGCCACCATCTCTGTCATGACATCACGGRTCATTCCACTTAAGCCTAGCTAATTTATAGCCTACCAACATGAATAAACAAGTAAATTAGCAGTAGTGACAGTAGGACAAATAGTGCGGTTATTTATTGCACTCACTTGCTCTTGGWGCTGTAGTCGCGGATCTTGTCTAGGAATAGTTTCTGGATAGGGTCCAGGTCCTTGGCCTGGTTGAAGAGGACAGCAGACAGGCCGAAATTCCTGCGCAGTGTCAATGACACCGCGGAGCGGAACAGCGAGGACAACCGGAATAGTTTATGAAGCGCCATACTGTCAAACAGAGAGGGACAAATGACAACTGTTAAGTTTGACAGTAACGCTACCAAACTAGCTAAACTGAACATGTATATTACTGGCGAAAGCTAAACAGKGCGTGTACAGTAGCTAGCTGAAGTTAACGTTGCTAGCTAGTTAACGGTTCCTAACTAGCTGGATAGCTGACGGCGGTAACGTGGCTGTGGGATCTAGTGGAAACCCAACCCTGTGCATATCTTCCATACACCCATCTGAAGCAACAACAAAAARCATGACACTAGCTAACTTACAGTATTTGGGGGAAGTTACAATATTAGTCGACTCTCTTACCGGCTGGCTATGACTTGTATTAGCATGAAGATGACGAACATGTAAGATTTGGCGTTAATACAATGAAAACGATTATAATGCGTTTAATTCTGCTAAAAAACACCACTCACCTTGGATTTGACACTCGTTCACAGTGATTACTTCCAATGTGATAAACCGCTTTGCATTGTGGCTATTTTTCAATCGGTCGTGTTCCGGAACATCAACGTGCGTCCTAGCTGCGCATCTCTACAGCGATGTTCTTTTCAGCACTACACAGTTTTTATCATAGCAATGTGCACAGCTTTCATATCACTGACATAATAATGATGCTTTATTTGCTACCTTATTTGGTATTTTATTCTGAAATGAAAATCAAACTAGTCAATGCCTTGAAGGTGCATRTCTTTGCCCCTGTGGCAAAGCAACAACTGTCACACAAAAAACATACTTGCTGGRTTTACACAAATGATTTCGTCTTTCCCTCAACTTCTTTGTACAGTCCTCTAAATCTATTTTGTTTTTCTTTAGGCTAAAATTGCATTTACAGTGTGTACCAGTAACCTACTGATTGTTTTAATCTCATTAATCTGATTTTAGTTGTCTATGATCACCTACTGAAATAAAATACTACATGGGCTATAATAACATGACAATAAGCAATCATGTGGTGTTGATCAAAGCAAAATCAAACAGGACAAAAACATACGTATCTTTTCAATTACATACCTTCCTACTCTCTCAGAAAAAGAGGTACATAATTGTAGCCTAGTCTAGGCCTACTTAAATGGGTACAAACTAGAGGGCTACATTCCCACGGGATGCCTGCAGAACCAGATAGAGATCATTGCAGCACAGTCTGCATTTTTCATGCAGCGGGTGGGAGTGGGCAGTCAGAGACTACTTAGGGAGAACGTCAATGACTTAGCAGTGTAGTGCCAGGATAACAATATCTCCTTCAACGTCAGGTTGACCAATGAGCTGGTAGAGGACTGAAGGAGAAAGAGGGKACAGCATCCCCTCATCCACATCGACGGGGCTGTTGTGGAGCAAGTCCAGAGCTTCAAGCTCCTTGGCGTRCATATCACTAAGGACTTAACATGGTCCACACAMAGCCGCACAGTCATGAACAGGGCACGGCAGCGCCTCTTCCACCTCAGGAGGCTGAATAGATTTGGCAGGGGCCCTCAGATCCTCAAAAAGTTCTACAGCTGCACAATCAAGAGCATCTTGCCTGGCTTCATCACCACTTGATATGGCAATTGCACCACCCTTGATCGCAAAGYGCTACAGAGGGTGGTGCGGACAGCCCAGTACATCACTGGGGCCAAGCTCCCAGCCATCCAGGACCTCAGTAGCTATGATACTTGAAATTGAGCTCAGGTGCATCCTGTTTCCATTGATCATCCTTGAGATGTTTCTACAACTTGCCATATATTTATCAACTGTACTCTGATGTTTCACAAAAGTTTTGAAACGTTCTATTCTCAAGATTCTACATATTGTAAATTAAAGATAAAATGTTTTGCTAAGAGTATTATTATATTATTAATCAATTGACTTTTTAAATCACCCAGCAGTGCTATTTGCAGAGTAAGCTCCAGGTAAATGTTGCAATTCTTCAGCCATTCCTGAACTTGCGACCAAAAACAAAACTACATATGGAAAGTACCAAAACAAATTATCCAATGATTCTGTCTCATCGCAGCAAGATCTGCAGAGCTGGTATGGTTGTATCCCCCATCTATATAACATTCTATTGGTTGCAAGAATTTTGTATAATAATTTAAATTGAAAAACTCTACGCTTTGAATCCGGCGTCATTTTGTGTATCAGTTCCATTTGTCATGGAWTCAGTACATCGAAAATCTCTTCCCAACTATTTTGCAATCTATATGGCACAGCTGTCAATTTTTTGGGGTCCTTATTAAATGAAACTGGTAYACTTTTTTATTTATCACAATTTTCTTTTGCCAATTTTGGTCTTTAATGCAGGTCCGACAGACAAGCTCCTTACTTTCTCCTCCTTCCACTTGCCTCTTCCATTTTTGCAGTAATGCTGCAATTAGCTGGTTGTAATTTGAGTAGAGCAGACATTTCCATATACACTGCTAAAAAAATAAAGGGAACACTTAAACAACACAATGTAACTCCAAGTCAATCACACTTCTGTGAAATCAAACTTCCACTTAGGAAGCAACACTGATTGACAATAATTTCACATGCTGTTGTGCAAATGGAATAGACAACAGGTGGAAATTATAGGCAATTAGCAAGACACCCCAATAAAGGAGTGGTTCTGCAGGTGGTGACCACAGACCACTTCTCAGTTCCTATGCTTCCTGGCTGATGTTTTGGTCACTTTTGAATGCTGGCGGTGCTTTCACTCTAGTGGTAGCATGAGACGGATTCTAAAACCCACACAGTGCTCAGGTAGTGCAGCTCATCCAGGATGGCACATCAATGCGAGCTGTGGCAAGAAGGTTTGCTGTGTCTGTCAGCGTAGTGTCCAGAGCATGGAGGCGCTACCAGGAGTCAGGCCAGTACATCAGGAGACGTGGAGGAGGCCGTAGGAGGGCAACACCCAGCAGCAGGACCGCTACCTCCCCTTTGAGCAGGAGGAGCACTGCCAGAGCCCTGCAAAATGACCTCCAGCAGGCACAAATGTGCATGTCTCTGCTCAAACGGTCAGAAACAGACTCCATGAGGGTGGTATGAGGGCCCGACGTCCACAGGTGGGGGTTGTGCTTACAGCCCAACACCGTGCAGGACGTTTGGCATTGCCAGAGAACACCAAGATTGGCAAATTCGCCCTGGCGCCCTGTGCTCTTCACAGATGAAAGCAGGTTCACACTGAGCACGTGACAGACGTGACAGAGTCTGGAGACGCCGTGGAGAACGTTCTGCTGCCTGCAACATCCTCTAGCATGACCGGTTTGGTGGTGGGTCAGTCATGGTGTGGGTGGCATTTCTTTGGGGGGCCGCACAGCCCTCCATGTGCTCGCCAGAGGTAGCCTGACTGCCATTAGGTACCGAGATGAGATCTCAGACCCCTTGTGAGACATACGCTGGTGCGGTTGGCCCTGGGTTCCTCCTAATGCAAGACAATGCTAGACCTCATGTGTCTGGAGTGTGTCAGCAGTTCCTGCAAGAGGAAGGCATTGATGCTATGGACTGGCCGCCCGTTCCCAGACCTGAATCCAATTGAGCACATCATGTCTCGCTCCATCCACCAACACCACGTGCACCACAGACTGTCCAGGAGTTGGCGGATGCTTTAGTCCAGGTCTGGGAGGAGATGCCTCAGGAGACCATCCGCCACCTCATCAGGAGCATGCCCAGGCGTTGTAGGGAGGTCATACAGGCATGTGGAGGCCATACACACTACTGAGCCTCATTTTGACTTGTTTTAAGAACATTACATCAAAGTTGGATCAGCCTGTAGTGTGGTTTTCCACTTTAATTTTGAGTGTGACTCCAAATCCAGACTCCATGGGTTGATAAATTTGATTTCCATTGATAATTTGTGTGATTTGTTGTCAGCACATTCAACTATGTAAAGAAAAAAGTATTAATAAGAATATTCACTTCATTCAGATCTAGGATGTGTTATTTTAGTGTTCCCTTATTTTTTTGAGCAGTGTATAATTAGAAAACAAAATCTAGATCAGGGAATCATTTGGTCCTGTGCTTAAAAGGAGGTAGTGCATAATTCATAAAATCACACTACGGTAGTGAAATATATCCCATCCCGCAAGACTTAGGAGCCATGACTCAGTGAGAGCTGTATGTACGTTCAAAACTTTATTTATGGAATACAGTGTAGAAAGCGTTTTTCCAGTCAAAGCAAATGGCTTGCACAATACACACAGTGGAAATAAGCCACAGAGAAATAAAGAAAGAAACCCTGCTCTCTCTAACTCTATTCTGGCTATAGTGAGGTACTGCATCCTCTGAAAACCCAAGCAAAGACTGACCCACCTGCAGCAGTGTGTGATGCACACAGCTCTACACACACCACAACAACTGCCTTACCTCTAGTACTGCGTCGCAAAATGGCACCCTATCCCAGGCCTATATTTTGCACTACTTCTCACTGAAACTGTAGTCCATCCAATTACTGACGGCCCTGCTACCCCCTGAAAGTTGCCTTCTAGGCCGTCGTATGGCTGGCTCTAGACAAGTGCTTGAGAGAGGTGAGTCGCATGCCTGAAGTAGGGGAAAGAGGGGAGGAGGGTGGTTGGAGATTCATTTTACAGACTGCCTGTCTGACTATCCATCTGGAACAGCTAGTAATTCCCTCTACCTCAATCCTTCCTTCTTTCTCTCAATCTTTCACATGCACACCCCCAGGCACTGATCCTGCTCTGTTTCTAGTCTCAGCAGAGAGAGAAAGAGAGAAGGATGAGCTGAAGCAAGAAAGGAACCGATTGGGAAGAGTAAGTAAGCCCCAAATGGTATTTGATTGTTGTAATATACACAATGTACAGAGGAGAAGAACGTTGTTTATTTTCTGCGGAAACATAGAACCGGAACAAGAATTCTAACTAGACTGGAGAAAACACAGAGTCATCCACCCCCATCCCTCCATTCTCCCCTTCCTCCGGCTGAACCGGCCTTCCCGCCACATACACCCCCCCCCCCATCTTAAAAAAAAAAACACAAGACAACATGGAATCAAAGAAAGAAATCAAAAATTAAATAGGGTTGATTCATTAGGTCTGCAAAACGCAATAGGATGCAACGCAATAAACTAAAGATAATCATATCAAATAATAATATACAAATACGGATCAAGCAGCCCGCAGTTTTAGGAACATCATGGTTGAAATAAAAAAGGAAGACCCTTAAATCGAAAAAGCACAGATTCTCTTACAGTGTATTAAACATGTATCCAAACAGAGAGCCCATTCACCGAGATTCATATATATTTTTTATCCAATGTAATTTAAGTCACGTATCACGAGAAAGATACTAAATGTACAATCCTGCTAGAATGATCATCTCTATGTGAGAATCTCTCTGGAGACGCAGAATTTGACTATTTTTCAATAATAACCCCGTCGTAATGTTTGTCATCATGCACTAAATAGGAACAGCTACTTTGTTACATTACACGCAACTTAAAAAAAGACRTTTTTCTCTTTACATATGATYTTTTTCTAATTTTAATTTMTTTTTTGAAAAACAAAACCGAAAACGATAGAATAACTAAAATAAAGAGCTCATTCCGAGTACATCATCATCATTATCATCATTTTAGCCTTGTGTGACCTAACACAGCACAGCTGTCATAAGAATGCACAGAGAAGGAAAGAGGGAGGAAGGAAGGATAGGAGGAGAGGAGGCTTCATTGACCCATAGACCTCACCTATTCCCCAGTGTATAGAGAATGCAGTAGTGTAGGGTTGGGGACAGTGTGGCTGGCACTACAGCCAGAGAATGCCCCCTTAAATAACACTGGTCTGGAGTCAGATCTCCCTATCCAAATCCATTCCTCAACTCATTCCAAATCAAACTAAASACTGACTCTGGACCAGTGTTGAAGGGGACAGTCTATCTASACCAGGAGTGATAGTGGTGCCTGGTTCCAACCTGCACTGCTTGAGGGTAGGATAGGGTTGGTTTGGATTGGGGATAGTGTTAAGGGCATAGGGGTGTGGAGGGTTAGAGCGGTTGGGTAGTGGTCATAGGGGTGAGGGGGCTTGTCATTTCTCAGTTCTGCATCTGCTCGAAAAACTTGTAGGTGGGGTTCTCGTAGCCGTTCTGCTGCATTTTGGACAGGTGGCGCTCCTCAGGGGTGACTGCTGCATCCACCTGCAGAACAGAGAGATGTGTTACACACAAGATATGGTATGTCCTTGTACACCAGGGGTTCATAGTCATTCCACGGAGGGCCTAGTGTCTGCAGGTTTTAGTTTTTTCTTTTCAATTAAGACAACCAGGTGAGAGGAGTTCCTTACTAATTWGTGRCCTTAATTCATCAATCAAGTACAAGGGTGGAGTGAAAACCCACAGACAGTCGTCCCTCCGTGGAATGAGTTTGACACGTGTCATACACTATTGCTGGTTCTTTTTTGTTGTTTAACGAGTGGGGGCTGTTCCCACTCCATTACTATGATTTACGGATGCAGTACATGTGGACACGGTACATGTGCACCGTTTACCTTCTACACAGACTTTAGATTCAAGTCTCAAACTCATAAACAACAGAAAGAGACAAAAGGAAATGCGAGCCAAAGTCAAGAACATAGTACCATAGCAATATTTTACTATCCTTGTGGAGACCTAAAATTGATTTCCATTCAAAATCTATTGTCCTAACCCTAACCACCTAACCCTACCTCTTAACCTTTATCTCTGGGAGAATTTCCCTTGTTTCACTATACTTGTGGGACGTTTTGATTTCCGGTACCCACTAGATAGTAATACAAGTCCACACACACACACACACATCTCCTCTACCCCTCACCTCGATGACTCCGTGGTGGATGGACGTGTACTGCTTCTTCCTCAGCATCACCAGGGTGATGACGATGACGGTCGCTATGACGACGCCTCCCACATCAGCCCGATGATGCGCCCTTGTTAGAGCCGACATCCTCGGCGAAGAACACCTAGAGAGAGGAGAGAGAAAGAGGGACTGTAAATCACACTGCACAACCAATCACAAATACTGACTGGATTTATGGAGACAGATCTGGGTCAGGAGTTCAAGCGATTAAGGTGAAATGAAGTTGGAGAGAGAGTAGATAATTTGGGTTTTGGATGGAATACAAAAGACATGATTTGTTGTAATCTAACGTTAGGATGACTGTTTAGGTGTTAAAAGAGGCCGCGGTAAAGTTGAGGGTTTGGGATTAAGGTTCAGAGTTACATTAGAGGGATTTTAGAGGTAAGCTTAAGAGTTTATACAAGATGATTGTTACATAATCATTTCCCCCCCCCTATTTAATGAGGAAAATACCAAAATGTATAAGAATTTAATTGGGCACGAAAGCGCTTGTTTTTCTAAGTGTGAAGTATGGTGTCGCGGTTCAGACCTGCCAAACCTGTCCAACTTTTTAAAAGTACCAGACGCGTGCGCGGCAAGTTGGAGATTCATGTGCTGTAGACAAACATTATGGATCACACCTGGTTAGTTCATCCTCTTGAAAGGTATTTACAAAACATAAATAAAAGATTCATACTGATAAGTACAGAATATAACAAGAAATATATGTTTTGGGAATTAGCACAGATTGTCTGTCTGTTATATCCAATACATGTACAGTGTAGAGAGAGATGATTATCTATAATGATTTTCTTAGCACATGCCCCAAGTTAGTTTCTACAAACAGGGTCATTCAATAGGGCCAGCTCACAAGTATTGGCTTTTTAGACACGGTTCCTAATCAACACTAAAAGCAAAATCATTTTGAAAACATAAAAACAAATGAACTTAAATGATCAAATCTCAATCTAGTGCAAAGGCATTTTAGAAGCATTGCTCTATAGCTAATACCAGATTCATTCTTCATTGGCAGTCTAAACTCCCGACTCCATTTAATTCCAAGATGTTTATACTTATTTTTGATTATACTTTTGTAATGCTTTTTGTGACGTGGATCAAATTACAGTTACAGTCTATCAGGTTGCTGGATCCTCGTAATGTTACGTGGAAAATAGAACTTATGGGACGCAGAATTAAATATACATCACACTGGCACAAACGCAACCAAGTATTTTCCATATCGATGGTTACATTTCTTTCACTCGTAAATGCGAGAGCTAAATTGAAACAATTAGTGTTTACCTTTCCACAATTCAGAGTCGAAAAGGTATTTGTCCATGTGTTTACGTACAGCGGACAGTCAGCAAACTCAGCATCACAACAAACAGGAGGGGCAGACAYGYGGTAGCTACGTCCAATAATGATGTATTMAYCTCCATGTCTGTTGACACGTCTGTGTGTTGCAGCTCGAGAATCGGGATGTTAGATTTACTCCTTGGATTTATTTCTTATTCAAATGTAAAAAAATAAAATCAGGCCCTATTCATTTCTGCGTATCTGAGGACAATTATAAATTAGCGCTGGTGTGAAACTAACATCCTGGCATCGCAGACGCCAGTTACTAACCCTAGTCATCTCGGCAGGCCTTGGTTACCATGCCAACGGTCAGCCAATACATATGGCTAGACATACCCATACGAGCATGGATATGTCTGGGATAACTCCATGATGCTTGTATCTGGCCATTTATGAAAAGAGTGCAAATATACAAAATGAAGGTGTGTGTGTGTGTGTGTGTGTGTGTGTGTGTGTGTACCAGCTTTTGGTGGTATGTGTGTGTAGATACCAGTTTCTGGTGGTGCACTTCGAATCCGGTGCTGTGCCTCTCCTCTGCCTCCATCCTGAGCTCAGGAATCTCCTCTGGCTTCAGACCAGACACTGGTCGTGTTGGAAAGTCTCTATCAGGAATAGGGCGGGCATCCACAGGCTCAACTAGAGAGAAAGTGAAAAGGGAGGWTGAGTATCTTCTTAATATAGTTTCGCTTTGATCTCATCCCTGTCAAGACCCTGACAGCTGTCTACAATCAGTTATGGATTCGGTACATTTAATGAGTAATGTGTATGTATAGTACACCTACCCTGGTTCTGTCTGTTCCCACCCTGATTCTGTTTGTATTGATCATAGCTTTAGGCACACCTACCCTGGTTATCTGTGTTGACCTGGTTGAAGCTCTCGGGGTGGATAAATCCCAGTCCGTCCAGGCCCACGCCCAGGTCTTCTTCCTGGGGCAGCAGGTCCAGGGAGGCCCTGGTGCTGTCTGGAATACTGTCAGGCATCAGGGCATCATTGCCGTAGCTCACCCGCACGTCACTCTGCAGGTTGGACAGCTGCTGGGCCATATCTGCCTGCTCCTTCTGCAGCAACTCTGGAGAAAGAAGAAAATGGGAAAAAMGGGGAAGAGGGTGAAAGACAGCAGCAGAGAGGATTAAGAGAGAGAAGAATAGAAAGGGGAGGATGGAAGGTGTAAGAAACAAGGGTAGAGACAAAAGGAGAGAATGTCAAYGCTGTTGCAATAGAATGGTAAATGACTGTGTAATTGAACAATTACGATTATTTATTAGTACATACAAAGACAAGAAAATAGGATCACTAGAATATGGATGTGTCCCAAATGGCCACCATTTCCTATAAACAGTGCATTCGGGAAAGTATTCAGACCCCTTGACCTTTTCCACGTTTTGTTTACATTATAGCCTCATTCTAAAATGTACTAAATAATTGGTTTTCCGTCATCAATATAAAAAAAAACTATTCAGACCCTTTGCTATGAGACTCGAAATTGAGCTCAGCTGCATCCTGTTTCCATTGATCATCCTTGAGATGTTTCTATAACTTGATTGGTAAATTCAATTGATTGGACATGATTTGGAAAGGCACACACCTGTCTATATAAAAGGTCAAGTGAAGTGCAGAAATAAGACCATGAGCGGGAAGAATTGTTCGTAGAGCTCTGAGACAGGATTGTGTCAAGGCACAGATCTGGGGAAGGATTGAAGGCCCAAGAACACAGTGGCTTCCATCATGCTTAAATGGAAGAAGTTTGGACCCAACAACACTCTTCCTTGAGCTGACCCCTGATACCAGAGCAATCGGGGGAAGGGCCTTGGATAGGAGGTGACCAAGAACACAACGGTCACTTTGACAGATCTCAGAGTTCCACATGTGGAGATAGGAGAACCTTCCAGAAGGACAACCATCTCTGCAGCACTCAATGATCAAGCTTCATGATAGGACCCCAGACTGGGCGAAGGTACACTTCACACAGGAAAAGACCCTAAGCAACAGCCAGAAACAAGCCTACCAGACAAGCTATATAACTTATAGCTCTGCGTCGAGGCAAGCAAACACTGAAGCATGCATGAGAGCATAAGCTGTTCCGGAGATGTTTATCACACTTTCCATAGCCGATGTGAGATAACACCTTTAAACAGGCAAAAGTCCAAAGGCCGCAGGGCCAGACGGATTTACCAGGATTGTCTCCGAGACATGCGCTGACCAACTGGCAGGTGTCTTCACTGACATTTTCAACCTGTCCCTGACACGTTCTGTATACCAAACATGCTTCAAGCTAACCCACAAGACCTGTGCCCAAGAACACCAAGTCAACCTACCTAGGCAGAGTTGCAAAGAAAAAGCCATCTCTCAGACTGCAATAAAAAAGATTAAGATGGGCAAAAGAAAAGACAGGAGAGAACTCTGCCTAGAAGGCCAGCATCCCAGAGTCACCTCTTCATTGTTGACGTTGAGACAGGTGTTTTGCGGTACTATGATAATGAAGCTACCAGTTGAGGACTTATGAGGCATCTTTTCCTCAAACTAGACACTAATGTACTGTCCTCTTGCTCAGTTGTGCACCGGGCCTCCACTCCTCTTTCTATTCTGGTTAGAGACAGTTTGCGCTGTTCTGTGAAGGGAGTAGTAACAGCGTTGTACGAGATTTCAGTTTCTTGGCAATTTCTAGCTAGTAATAGCCTTCATTCTCAGAACAAGAATAGACTGATGAGTTTTCAGAAGAATGTGCTTGTTTTGGCCATTTTGAGCCTGTAATGAACCCACAAATGCTGATGCTCCAGATACTCAACTAGTCTAAAGAAGGCTAATTTATTTGCTTCTTAAATCAGGACACAGTTTTCAGCTGTGCTAACATAATTGCAAAGGGGTTTCTAATGATCAATTAGCCTTTTAAAATTATAAACTTGGATTAGCTAACACAACGTGCCATTGGAACAGAGGGTGATGGTGCTGTAATATGGGCCTCTGTACGCATATGTAGATATCCATAAAAAATCTGCCATTTCCAGCTACAATAGTCATTTACAACATTAACAATGTCTACCACTATTTCTGATCATTTTGATGTATTTTAAATGGCAAAAAATGTGCTTTCGCCTCTCGCTACTGTTTTATTGTTGCTCCTTAGTTATTTTTCTATTGGTTGTATATAGATTTTTATTTTATTGCATTGTTGGTTCAGGCCTTGTAAGTAACTATTTACTGTAAGGTAAGGTGATATTGCACCGAATACATGCACGAATACCTTTTGTATTCGTGGCATGTGACAAATAATCTAATTTGAAACAACGCAAGCAGTGGCTTCGGGCAAGTCTCTGAATGTCTTGCGTGGCCAGAGCCAGGCCCGGACTTAACCCGATCAAACATCTCTGGAGAGAGAACGGAAATAGCTGTGCAGCGACGCTCCCCATCCAACCTGACAGAGCTTGAAAGATATGCAGAAGTCATGGGTCATACCCAGCTTGTAGGGTCATACCCAAGACTCAAGGCTGTAGTCGCTGCCTAAGGTGCTTCAACAAAGTAAAGGGTTATTTAAATTTGTAAAAATGTATAAAAACCTGTTTTTGCTCTGTCATTATGGGGTATTGTATGTAGATTTATAATGGGAAAAAAATATYTAAATCAATTTTAGAATAAGGCTTTAACCTAACAGAATGTGTAAAAAGTCAAGGGGTCTGAATACTTTCAGAATGCTCTTTAGGTACCCTATAGGCCCTGGTCAAAATCAGTGCACTATATAGGGAATGGGGTACCATTTGGGAGGCACCCTTTAAGTCTTCCTCAGGCACTTCACTTGAAACAAGGTCGCTCTCTGTTCTCATTTGTTTTAAATGACAGGAGAAAACCAAACCAATGTCTGTGTTGCTGGGAGGCGGTGTGTGTGTGCGCAGAGGGCAGGGGAGCAGCCTGAGAGAAGGGAAAACTAGACAGTCTGAGACGGACTCAGACGGCTCGGTGACGCACACAACTCAAGACCCAGACAAACACAGAGAGGGAGGGAGGGAGTGGGAAGTAGTTATAGATTTGACAGAGGTGTAGGTGAGAATTGAGAGATGTCATGATGTTATATGATTATCTGTATCATGAATGAAAAAGGAAAAGTGGATGAGGGTTTTGTGGATATAAACTATGGATAGTGGTTGGTGACAGTGTGGATGAGGGCAGGTTACTGGTTCATATCAGTTAATGCTTRCACACAGACCTGGTCAACCTTTACCTGGTTTTAATGAAGGAGAAATGAGACTGAAAAAAAAMCTCACCAACTTGGTCCTGGATATCGTCGGCCACTCCGGGAACCTTGTAGAGCAGACCCAGGGACTGGTTCATCCTCTCCTCAATCACACGCAGGTGGGTCAGTACCTACAAGTACATTTGAATGCTATTTAATACAAGCCATCTTCTGTGAGCCATACATTGTACACGTCAGGAGATTACCAAAATACCATTCAGTGGTGTAATGGTGTTTGTGTGTGTGAGCACATTTGGCATTGGGGGTGGATGAGAAATGTTGTTTCTAGGTTTATTATTTTATTTGGTACAAATGGCAAATATTTTGTTTCTGCACTGGACAGGACTAGAAGGTGCTCAACCAACGTGAGACGAGGTACATACAAAAAGTAATAAGAGCATCAATAAAAATCTTTATTCATCTAATTCAAGATCAAATCAAAATGTTTCAGCCTTCGCTGGCCTTCATGAGAATGACAAAATTACTGTCACCATGTAAAACACATTCAAATGTGAGTTTTTAAAAAATTTAAATTTTAAGGCCTTTAGTGGGCTTATTACCTGGGGTCGGATCTGTGCGGCCTTCTTGGGGTCGACCATGCGGACGTGCTCAAAGTGTTTAAGGGTGTGCTGTCTGTCCTTCTGCTCTGCACGGACATACTTCTTCAATAGGCTGAACACATGACGAGGCTAGAGAGAAGGAGAAGAAGGGAAAAAGGGAGAGAGAGATATGAGTCAGAACATCAGTCTGTGTGTGGGAGGATTAAGACAATGGGAGGATGATCCATATGTACTTTGTGTGTGTGTGTGTGTGTCCCTACCCTGGGTGGCTGGGCAGTTAGGTGGCTCTACAGGGCCAGGCAACACCGTGTGTGTTATACTCTGTTACTATGTACTCTCTACCTACCCTGGGTGGTTGGGCCTGCAGGGAGGTCAGGTAGCTCTCCAGGGCCAGGCGACGGCGGTCATTGAGCAGGGCCTCAACCCGGGCCATGTGGGTCTCAACCAGCTGCTGCCTCTCACTGGCTGCCTCCTGCTCCAGGGCCTCCACCTTCTCCTGGAAACGCTGTGTGATAAGACACACACACATTATTATACTGTACAACATGACACATTTAATATACAAACATATTTAACATAGATAGGTACATGATAAGACACACATAGTATTTGACACACACAAATTAAAATTCCCTACCACCACCACACTACTATCAAATATTCAGACTAACAACAGCTATGACATTGACAGTCACTGATTTAACATTTATGAATATGTTTGAGTATCTTCTGTGTGTGTCTGACCTGGATGACAGCCTTCTTATCAGCACGAGGTAGACTCTTGGCCTCCCAATCCAGACCTCTTTTCCAGAGTGACTTACGATAAGTGCTTCAGAGTTTTGACTTGACTGAAATAAGGATCCGGAGGCAGTAATATAATACAAATAAAAAGTAAAAACACAGTAATTCCAAACTACCAACACTATGTAGCAGCTCCATAAAGCAAACACTAAAGCTAGACGATTAATAATACTAGTGTTAGCAACAACAGGTTGGTTAGTGATTCATCGAGCGAGTGAACGAGAGTAAACAATACAGAGTGAAAAAAGCAGAGAAGTGTGCGTTTGAAGGGTGGCTGGTGTTCTTGTGGGTGTGTGTGTGTGTGTGTGTGTGTGTGTGTGTGTGTGTGTGTGTGTGTGTGTGTGTGTGTGTGTGTGTGTGTGTGTGTGTGTGTGTGTGTGTGTGTGGTGTGTGTGTTGTT